>NW_010532560.1:0-45302 GCF_000687285.1 Phaethon lepturus | reverse complement strand
GGTGAGGAATGCTAGGGTAGATGGACCTGTGGTCAGACAGATGTCTGGAAGCTGTGTAGACAGCAGGGTAGACAGACCCGTTCTTCCAGCTGGTGCATGCAAGCAGTCGGCTGAACAGATACTCTGCTGCACTGGTAACGTACTCAGCCTGCAGTGCAGTTGTTGCACCTCTTCAGAATAGATCAGTGGTTGCTCTTCTGACGCTTTGGAAAGCAAAGCAACGTGCACTCCAGCAAATCCTCTTTTAAAGTCCCAAAGTATGAAATGAGGTATTTGGGAGTTTTTTATTCGTTGGGTTTTTTGTCATCTGTGTCTTTTGTGTGTGTTTTTTTTGTTTGTTTGGTTTTTTTTTTTTTTTAAAAGAGGACAGAGGGAATACTGATTGAAGAGCAATTGACTTGTAGGGGCAGGGGGTTTTCTGTTGTTACCTCTGTTAACTATGTGTATATATTTTCAGTTGCTGTCCTCACTCTGCTTCCTCTCCAGTTACCACAATGATGTGGGATCTGAAATATCACCACTTAATTGTATGTTTAGGAAACTTGTGGTTATTGTTTTTATGCTTTATTTGTATTTCTCTATTTCCTATTTGCTCCAGTCATGTGCTCGATCCCCTGTGCTTTGCTTTGCACACAGAATGGTGCCAAGAGCTTACCCTGAGGAGTCTAAGCTCAGTGACTAGCTAGAGGGAGAAAGAACAGTTCATTAGACCCATAAACCTTCAAAAAGATTTATTTTTTTGTTATCCTGCAACTGAAAGCCATTAAGGGTGGGTGAATATACACCACAAGCCAATTTCCAAACTGGTTTCATATAAAGGCACAGCTGTTAATCTTCATAATTATAAGGTAGAGCAGAACCTTCTGACTTGGAAGTACATGCTGTGCAGTGCCACTTTGCCTGCCTAGAGAGACTAGAATAGCTTCAAAAAAACAGGTCTGCTGAGTCTCCTTGGTTAACCAGTGGACCTTGCTGTTTATCTTCTCAACTGAAAGGAACCTCCTTTTTTGGCCCATCCTGTTTCAGGGAAGCAAGGAGATCCCAGCTGCAGCTGTATGAAAAAAAAGTGTTGGTCGATAACTGGAAAGCCAAAATATAAATCTTAAGTCTAAAAATACCTAATTTCTCTCAGGCTAGGATTTCCCATTTGGCTCAAGACTGGTGATCAGTCTGCTGGCATGGACAGTCTAATGGCTCAGAAACTCCACGGGATATTTTCTGACAGCTTTTTCAAAAACAGCTTTTTAACCAGGGCTGTGCCTTCAAAGACACTGGGATGTTTCACTGAGCAGCACAAGGTGCTTGGCTCTGATATGCATGCCAGTCTTTGCCCTGATGTAGAAAAAAATGATGTAGTTGAAATAACTAATTGGTGCTCTTTTAATGAACTGTAAATTTCTAATTAAATCCTTGCTTGAAGTGTGGTTGGTGTAACCTGTGCATTTATGGAATCTGCTGGATTTACTTCCCTTGCTGCTTGCCCACAACACCAGATCAGATGGCTTGCAGGCACCAGTGGTCCTTCTGACTGAGGCAGCAAAAGCCTGATCAGCCAAACACTTCATAACTTCACTTGTGTGCCATGGGTTTTTTCCTCAGCTCTGCTATTCTGGCACCATCCTTAGATTCCCTTCTTGTTGAGAAGGAGCTTCCCAGCTCTTCTTCTCAGAGGCCAGTAGGCAGAGGCAGATTGAGGTGCACAGGCTCCCGTGCAAGGTTAGGCAGGAGGAGAGCCTGGTTTCCAGCATCTCTACTGGAATTTGGCATGTTAACATAGAAGGGAAGAAACAAGTTTCTGCACAGTGGAAATGGGAAGAGGGAGGACAATCTGCTTCATCCAGGGCTGTGTGATTTGCAGGAGGAGCAACCACATGAACTCGTAGCAACCCTGAATATTTTTGTGGGGCTGGTATTACAGGTGACAACATGGAAGGGGTTAATTGCTCACTGTGTCTATCAGAGCTGGGGAGAGGGGAGGTTTGAGGAGGAGGAAGCTTCAGTTCTGTGAAAGTGGCTTTTCTGCTTTGAGGCAGCAACAATGGTATTTCATGTCTTGTTTGGTGTATCCTGCTTTTAAATGTCAGCCTCTGCAGCCAGCCTTATCTCCTGTAGCACATTTCAATTAGGTATTCCAAATCGTGCTCTGTTCTTCCAGGACAAATATGCCAGAGGTGATATTTACTGTTGCAGCAGCATTTTAAATATTCACTGCTTTCTTTTTTTTTAAAACCAAGTGAATGACACTTGGTCCCTTAATAAGAATTGTATTGTTAATAATAATTTAATATTAACAGGAGAGAGAAGAATTCTGGGGCCAGCAGTGACAGCTAAGTGATTTTAATGAAGAAGTTTTCTTTTCCTGTGCTTTAGTTCAGCTTTGAAAGCTACTAAGGTTACCTCTTCATTTAGGCACTCCAATACTTCCTGTTTTTCATGGCAGTGTAAATGTCAATGTGTGTTTCCAGCCTCGTACAGAGGCTACTTGGGTGACAAAGTTGACAGGACAAATACAACTAAACTCTGCTCTCTAGTTCAGTAAATTCTAGAGCTAATACAGGCCAATGAGCACCAGCCTCTGGGGACGCATGCATTTATCAGGTTTTGTGTTTTCAATTTTATGACCATCAGTATCGTACAAAGACATCTTGAGGACACTAAAGGCAACTATCTACTTATAATTAGTTGGTTGTTCAGTGAAAATTATGTCCATCACTGGAAACGGTATGGATAAAGTTATGAATTATCATTTTATTCCTGCACATACAGAAGATAAGTAAAAGGGCATTGTTTCCAGGTCTTGTTCATGTTTGGTTCTATCTGGTCTGCTGCTGAGGTTACCCCAATCCTAAACTTAATCCTCAACTCGCAGGAATACTAAACCCCCAATAAAATATGCAAATGAGGGCAGGTTATTCATACAGAAAAAAAATATATATTCTTAAATTACTAACACAAGGTAAACAACCTCCCTCCCTCCAAACCTATTTCCTGTGCCTAATGAAGACCTTTCTGGAAAATGGTAATGAAATTTCATTTAAACAGTAGTTGCCAGAAAAGACATAACAAAACATGAAAACTGATTTGGAAACTAAAGAGTATCACCTTATTTGATTTGGTGCAAAGACTAAAGAGCTATTGTATAGCGATATTCTTCAAAACAGGTAGGAATGTTACCAACCTGCAAGCGCTGGTTAAATACAGCCTCATTACAGCTATCTGTCTATTAATGTGTTCTTCTACAGGCTCATTCAGACAGTGTTTCGGGGGAAAAACATCCGAACATTAACCTTTACTACAAAGATTGTAAACCAGCTCAAAAGCACATTGAAATTATTTTGTCCTGTCAGCTGAACACCGTAAGATTGCTGCCTCAGATTTCACCTGGGTTAAAAATTGCGTGAGAGAAAGAAGACACTGAAGAAATGTGGAAAAAATCCAGTGTTTAAAAAAGAAAACAACAGAGAAATTATGACACATTTGAAATTATAGTTTTGATATGTGCCCAGGTGTCCAAGGTGTGGCCAATATCATCCTGGCTTGTATCAGAAACAGTGTGGCCAGCAGGGCTGGGGTCGTGATCCTGTACTTGGCACTGGTGAGGCCGCACCTTGAATACTGTGTTCAGTTCTGGACACCTCACTACAAGAAAGACATGGAGGTGTTGGAGCATGTCCAGAGAAGGGCAACGAAGCTGGTGAGGGGGCTGGAGAACAAGTCTTATGAGGAGCGGCTGAGGGAACTGGGGTTGTTCAGTCTGGAGAAGAGGAGGCTGAGGGGAGACCTTATCGCTCTCTACAACTACCTGAAAGGGGGTTGTGGCGACGAGGGTGTTGGTCTCTCCTCCCAAGTAACCAGCGATAGGATGAGAGGAAATGGCCTCAAGTTGCGCCAGGGGAGGTTTAGATTGGATATTAGGAAAAATTCCTTCACTGAGAGGGTGGTCAAGCATTGGAACAGGCTGCCCAGGGAGGTGCTGGAGTCACCATCCCTGAAGGTATTTAAAAAACCCATGGCACTTAGGGACATGGTTTAGTGGTGGACTTGGTGGTGTTAACGGTTGGACTCAACGATCTTAAGGGTCCTTTCCAACCTGAGTGATTCTGTGGTTAGTTCTAACACAGATCTCTCTCTTTGAAATGAGGGTCTGAAGAAATAGGATTAAGCAGAGATGGGGCAATTGAATTTTAGGGCACCTAGGAGCCAGGGTGTTGAGATGCAGGAAGGTGGTGGTGAGTTTTGGCAGTCGACTGCATTGGCGTGTCTGTTTTGAACATTGTAAGCAGAGTGTGCGCTAATTGCATTACACTTCTGAAGAGGATTCCCAGTGGTGTTTTTAGCTTCTTGTGCAGGAGAAGCCAGGTCTGGGAGGAACAGCGTGGGGCTGGTGTGCAAGGAAGGGCTACCTGTGGCCCATGGGGAGCCTGGGTGCTCTCTTGGCACTCCTGGAAGAATGTCACCAACTTGAAAGCCTCTGCTTCTGTCATATGTCACAACTTATGATTTCCTTTCTTGGCTGCGTACAGAACTTGGCTCTTCCTGATCTGTAAACTTCATAAAGCTTTACAAAATTGCACACGTGTAGCTTTGGGCATTCCATCCACAGCTTAGGGCTGCTGTATGCACCAGGAAGAATGCTACAACATCATTGTTAATTTTTTTGTCCTTTTCTGATTTAGTTTAATGTGTCTATTTTCCACCTGCCTTTTACTGTTTAGAACAACATACATAAAACCAAGATGCTCTGCCAGGTATTTTCATCCTTTTTCATTGTCTGGCTGTGGAAATAACTCAGTTGTTTCCCCAGATAATCCATAGTAAATGCTGCAGACAGCTAGGTGGGAAGCAAGATTGTTGTTCTATTAAATTTGTCTGAAATTTCAAAAATGTTCCCATTTAGCATTATTGCAGAGGAAAGAATTTATAAAACGTTTCATGAGAAGTGAGACAAGCAGATGTGCTTGCTTGTGATGAAGTAGTGAGACGCCGACATATGCTGCACACCGCAAAAAAGCAAGTTGCGTTGTAATGACTCTCACCCGGAGCACTGAAGTTTTGCATGATTTAGGGAAGGGATTGGGCCTCAATCCTCACCATACTGAATGAGCATCCTAAGTATTGGACTTGAAAATTTTATGATGATTATTCATGTTGCATTTAACAGGATCCAATGGTTAATTAGTTCATGGCAGCTTCATAACTGCCAGAGCCTCTGTAGAGGAGGGAAGTAGAGATGTGTGGTCAAACCTAGAAGGTGTAAGTTTTGGCAACAGTCTATATGAAACCCTATCTTAATTTTTTTTTCTGGTCTGAGAAGATATTTAATAACTAATTTTGCCAGGGGTAAGGCTGTGAGAATTGCATTCCTAGAGCACAGCTACTGAGCTCTAATAGCATTATATACTTCTAATACTCACGGAGAAGTTTTTTCTTATACAAGAACTTGGCCTACAAGATGCATCCTGGGTACCCGTGCTGTGCGTCTGCTAAATTGACGTTCTCGTTCCAAGGCGTGAAAGTCCTAGAGCTTCCTCACAGAGAACTGTAGAGCCTGCCAAGTTGTGTTTTCATAGCTTGGCAAACTGAGAAATGACTGAGAGTAGGCTCTCCCAACGTGAGGGATTGGGCAACCGTAGTCCTGGGTAGCTGATAATTCCTTTGCCTCCCTGAGCTGCTGTTAAGGCTTGTAGAGGAAAGTAGTGAGTGCGTGATTTGCAGCGTGCTAAAGCCGAGCTACAGGGGATGAACAGAAACTGTTGTACGGTAATAGGAGCTCAGTGTGTGGGACCTGCTTTGGCAACCCTCAGATTTTCTAATTAGGTCCAAATTAGGCAAGGAGAGAGGGAGGAAACAGGGCAGGCCTGTGTCATCTGTAGTAGTGCGCTCTCTAAACACAGCAGATGCACGTTTGTGCCAGTTAAAATGTCTTTTCACTATCCTGGCCAAATACTGTGGGTAACGTCTTTAATGGTGTATTAAATTTTTAAGCAGGCCTCAATGATACAGGTTTCTCAACGGTCTGATACTTATTTATACAAAGACTGTTTTATAATTTCCTGAGAAATGTTATATAGCTATTTAGGTTAAACACAAATCCTGCATTGGTGACTTCTGTGGTTATTTGACCTGTGTAAGAATCCTGAATGTGGTGTATTATCTTTAACTGGCAGCATAATGTTTTGCTTTCATTGTGTGTGTTTTGTCACAAACCTCTTTGGGGTTTGCGGGCTCAGTGTTTGGCTAATCTGTTTGACTTCTCTAGATCTTATGTCCTGCCACCTTGCATTTATCTTTTGCTCAGTCCCACTGAAGCCTTGAAGAAATAATTTTTGTTTATTGGAAAAGGGAGAGAGAGATTTGCGAGAGACAGCATGGGCAAGAGCCTAGAGCAGCAGAAGTAAACTGATTTACATTTCCTCCTTTGTAAAAAAAGAAGTTTATGGTGCTGCTTTCTTTTGTAAAATGCCATTGGATGCAGAATAATGCAGACAACTGACTATTGGCATTTGTTTTTATGGGCAGGTATATTTTTTGAAACAAAACAAAACAGGTAAGTTGTAAACAAACATAAACTGGCTGTGCAGAGCATCTTGGCTATTGCTCTTGGTGTTAGTTCAGGTCTGCTTCATTGTCTGGCAGCCCCTGCACTTTCCAGCTAGTCGTAGGCTGGGTTTTCAAACAAGTGCGGTGATAAAACAGAACTGCTCATAATTTGCATACCTCTTGCCTGCTTTTTTTCAGTCTCTTTGTTCACATGCCGGTCCTAGTTTGTAAAACATGAACATAGTTCGGAGGGAAGAAAAATAATTACACTTCACACCTGCTGTTTCTCCTGACACGGAGCTGTACTTGCTAAACTCCACTGCAGGTGGTTCACTCTATTCCATGCCTTTTCAAATCTATGTTTGAGTTTCTTTTCTGGTTTCCTGGTGGAAACCTTCTGCACTGGTAGAAGGTACTGTTTGTGGTCTTCCTCTCATCTGCCTGAAGGTGCTTGTTTGTGCCCAATCTATTGGGCTGAGTAAATACTTCTGGCACTTTACCTGGCACAGTAAATATTTCTGTGGATTTCCAACGAAGTGCCAATGTGCTGCACGGTGTGACTTGTTGAACTCTGTGGCCTTAACCTGCACCAACTGCAGCATTACAAGAGCAAATGCCGCAGCATTAATTAGCAAACCAAAATCCCAACCACTTGCTGGGGAAAAAAATAAAGCTGTGTCTCTGGCAGGGCTTTGGCAGAAGTAGGGAACGATACAGGCTCTGCTGCTGGCTGTAGGGAAACTACTTTTCCTTTCGAGGCTTCAGACTTAATGTTTCCCATCTCTCAGTGAGATTATTAATCAGAATTTGCGATTATGTGCAAAAAAGTTCAGTATCAGATAAAAAGTGCTATATGTTTGTGTTTAAATTTGTTCAGTAGAAGTCCTCCACAGCTTTTTGTAAAAGCAGAAATGTAACATGCAGTGCCCTGCACTAGCTCAGATTTTCAGTAAAGCTTTCCTACCTCTTTGAATTGCCTTTGTTTCAAGAGGGGCCTTTTCCCCTCCTGTCCTTCAGTGTTGAACAACTGACCCACAGGACCTTGCATAGCTTTGCTATGATAATGGGCAATGTTTCAGTCAAGGGGACATAAAAGAAAGTGTGTGACTAAGTTATAAAGTAGAAAAGACAATCAGAAGAGAGGCATTCCAGATTAAAAAAAAAGCATTTGCAGAGGTTAGCTTGGTTTTGGACAAGGCTCTGAGGGTTGAGTCCATTGCTGAAGAGATAAAATGTCTTTAGTTAGATTATTATGTAGGAAATAGCATTATCTAACTCTTCTCATGGGTTTTTATTTTTTGCCAGTTATCCCAAATGTGTTCATGCTAGTACAGGAATTAGGACACATAGTCCTTGTCCACAGAGCTTCAAAGGTCTGAAGCCAGACGTCTCCTCAGAGACGCTGAACTCCCTTAATTCCTGTTGCATACCTCTGCAAACACAGAAATAACATTACTACAAGTAAACAGGAAACTAGTTTTGTTTTCTGTATGAAACCATGAACTCGGAAGGCATTGAGGTCACTAACTACCTCACTGGATCATGCTTTAGATTGAGGTTCTGTATGATGGCCAAAAAGGCAGCATATGATCTTTCGAAGAGGTACAGAAGTTACTGATCCCTTTCAGAGATGTATGTGGTTTTGCTCCTAAGAGAGACTGGAAGCCCGTCCTCAGCGGTATGGAAAGATACATGCCCTTTCCTGTGATTTGACAGGAAAAGGTGCAGTGTCTGGTGTGAGGCATTGCAAGGCCTTTTGAGAGAGCTGCAAGGACTGTCTGTGCTGCAGGGCTGTGGAGGGAGCATGAATGTGAAGAACAGGGAAGTACGAGTACCACGGAGATGCAAACATGGGCCAAGCAGAATCATTAGGATCCCCTGTTATAACTTTTTTGCCTGTGTTCCTTGTCTTTTCTTCAATTCATTCCTAATGTCCTGAGGAATAGTGGTCCTAGAACATTCTGAAGGAAGGTGTTATTTGTTTCCAATGAATTCCCACCCCCCCCGCCAGCCCCATACAAGTGCAAACCCACAAATGAACCGAAGAACAAGACAGAACCCAGAGATGGTTCTGGACCAGAATTGATCTATCTGCTGCTTCCAGCATGTCAGAAGCTCACACCCAACAGCTGTTTAAATTTTATATGGGGCAAAAACAGTAGTACCATCACAAATAGGAAGATTTTCAGGAACTTGAGCTAATGGCATTTGAGATTTGAGAAACTTATTTTACAATAGAAAAATGTAAAAATAGTCACTGTTGACTCAATATATTTTTTTCTGTCAAAAAAGCTAACAACATTTTTTAATAGAAAATCTGAATTCATTCCTTCTAAAATAAATCTATTTTGACTAGTAATGCAGTTACTGCGGTGTAGACATGGCATGACAGTGCCTCTAGAGCAGTAGCTCTTCGGTAGCTTCCTATCTTAGTGCTCTCTGACCGGCAGCCAGCAGCCGTCTCGCTGATGCCCCATGGCCAGTAACTCCCAGTCCGCACTACCTCTCTAGCCTGGAGTAGAGACTGTGATGTATTGTGAAATATATGCTTCGGGAGTCTGTCATTAAGACTGAATTTTTAAGCGTCTGATTTCCAGTGATTTCCTCTGGCAGCAATTGGTAATATAAATATGTCAGTAGAATAATTTTTGCCAAGAAGTAATTTTCTGAAGCTTAAAAATTCTGTTTTCTGACGGGCTGTATATGCACCATTAAGGTATTAACCTAAATCCACATAACTTCAGCTGCTCTTATGTGTGCTCCAGCTTCATCTAGTAACTCTGCAAGATAATTCACCACTGAGTGAATGTGAAAATATGAAAATTACTTTTCATGAATGCTTGGGAATATTAATCTGAAGAGATGTGGTTATTTAGGGCTTGCTTAGTGTGGTCCATAGTACTATCTGGTGCTACTTCATGTGGGCATAGAAGACTGCTCATAGAAATTTGATCCACACAGGGATACAGGAGCAGATGGTTTCTGCAAATTATGAAGGGGATACAAAAAATAAAATTAAAAAAACCCAACCCCAAACAAACCAACCCTAAAAAAAAAAATACATTCACTCACCTTTGACTAAATAGGGCACTGCTGAATTAGTGCCTTTAAGCGGAGCTGCTTTTTCCTCTGTGCTGATCTCTGCTGGCTGATAGATCAAACTCATACAAATTCTCTCCGTCATTAGACAGAAAACCATAACTGGGCCTTCAGGATCTCTGATGGGAATTATGCATGGAGAGAACTGTTTGAGCATTTCTACACATGTGTAAATGTTTTTTTTTTATGGGGAGGTGGAGTGATTAGTGGCAGAACTAGGAATAGAAATGGTGTATCGTCCTCTCTGCTCACCAGGTCCTGCAGTGGTGAGAGCAGCCCTCTCTGATCAATGCATGTGGATAACATACTGACTGGGACCTCCAGATTCTAATTCCTATGGGATTATGATCCTTTTTAGGGATGTGCTAGTCAGTTGGGAAACGATTAGGTAACTTTTGTTCACACTTTCCTTCTGAGCAAGTAATTATGTTGTAGGAAAAGCTGTGAAGGTACAGGCAAGGTACTGGCAGGAAAAGGGAGAGGGGTCTGAAGCAGGGAATGGTGGAACTGAACTCAATTGCAGAAAAGGTCAGTGGTAAGTCAGACCCCTCAGAGTTGTCAGACCCTCACAGTGCAGCAAAAAAGCTAAATATATTAACTTCTGTGCTACTTGTTCTCTTTTTGTGTTTTCACTTTGCATAGTAATTAACAAGGAGAGCCTTCACTTTAAACCTGGAAGTAACAGGGAGCCAAAACAGGCGCTCTGCTGTGACCTGACATTCTCATTTGTCATATGGAGGAATATACAATAAATGTCAGTAGCAAAGGTAACGTTCATGAAGGAAAAATCTCGGTTTTCAATTTGCTGTGAAGACCATCAGATGCAGTACTTCTCAGACAGACTGCTATCAAAATTAGTATATTAGTAATGCCGCTATAATTGACATATAAATGGAGGTTTCCACTCCAACCAGTGCATCTCCATTGACTGTTGGCTTTTCTTAGTACCTTCTGCACGTGTTTCAGAGTGTTTCTGTGTATTTTCTAGAAATGCATAAACACAGTTTAACCAGTATATGCTGTGACTGCAGCAGTTTCTGTTATCTGCCTAAATGCCTGGCCTTATTTTGCATACTGCTGTGCCTCTGGGGGTTGGTGTTACTCTGTGGCAGTGAGTTACACGGGTTATTCTTCATCATGTAAAAATATCCTAGTTTTCTTGCTCCTACTATGAGAAGGTGTGACGGATATGTGCTTCATTGTTTCTTGTGCCTCTACCTTATCCTTTATTTTGGATAAAACAAGGATTTTCTGTGTGGGAGTCATCTTTCCTGTCTTGGAATTTATTTTTATTTCTCCTTATACTCCTAAATTGATGGTTGAACTTGATGATCTTAAAGGTCTTTTCCAACCTTAATAATTCTGTGATTCTGTAAGTATCCTTTCTGTTCCTGCTGGTGCCTTCTAAAATTGAGTGACCAGGTACTGAACATAATCTGAAGAAAACCATTCTGTCAGTTAATGGGGTTATGGTAGGAATGTGTTTGTGTGGTGCACTGCATGTGCACGGGACCCTTGTCGTGTATGAAGGATTTTTAACACTTCTTCAGGCTGAAAGCTTTCATCATCTTTTGTACTGACAATGTGAATGGACTAAATCAATATTCATTTATTCAGCCAGCAGCACAAAAAAACCCCCAGTATCAGAGAGAGTTAGATGTTTTATTATTGGAAGACCTGAGTATCCAGAAAAACTCTTGTTTGTGGAGGGCAGGGCGGAGGGGGAAGGTTGCTGGGTCCCAGCTGGCACATATTAGAAAACCTGTCAGACTTCCTCACAGCCCTTGCATTAGAGGAAAGAGCACTGGGATGGAGGTCAGGACCATAGATCGTGGGCAGAACTGTGTATAAGAAGCCTTCACCTGGCCTTATAAAGTGCGAGATGGATCAGAAATACCATGAATTGGTAACACGAGGAGAGAGGGCTCTTTTGTATTATTTTTGTTTGAAGTGCTTGTTCTCTCCTGAGTGATCATTGCTGTATGGCTTCCATGATGAAGAGCCAGCCAAACAGCTCAGTGAGGTCCAAACACCTGATGCACCAGAGGGGATGTAGTATGTCTGCACCAGAAACGTGTGAAACTCAGATCAATGTGCGCACATGCATGCTGAGCTGCTGTTTCAGTTTCCAATCAAGCAGTGCAGATTTGATATATTTATGCATTCCTGAATTGTGTATTTATTCCTAGAAAATGTCCATAGTATATCTCTCCTGCTTTTAGGGGGTGTTAAAACCCATTTATTTTGTCCTGTATTAGGCTTTGACTCCTTGCGCGGTCTAGTGCTCTGGGTTATGCGTGTGTAGAGTCTTAACAGACAATATGATTGATTCGTACGCAGAAACTATAGAGTATGTGCACCCCCACGGACACAATGCCTCAATGTATAATTTAATGTAGCTTCAAAATTTGATAACCCTTTTAAATAATCAGTGTGTTTTATCTGCTAAATCACATTACAGTATCCCAGCAGATGCAGTACGAGACTGGCATACATAATTTATTGCAGGCTTGATACGTATTGTATGTAATCGTATTAATTATTTATAACTTGCCTCTACCTAGAGATGTATGTGCAATGAAGTTCCACTGCAGTGAAAGACTGTTAATATAGGAAATGTGATATTATTTGATTAATCTTTCCTGTGAAGAACCAAGCTGCATCTAAGGACAGTCTTGCGGTTAAGGCCTGTTCTGGGACATGGAAAAATTTGCCTTTTTTCTGGCTATGTTGAAAGAGTCTTTGCTTATGATTTTGGGCAAATCACTCTGTTCGTATATTCCTTTTGCTTCATGTGTGAATACTTTTACCCACCTTCAATAGTGCGTCAGCGGTGTAAATTGTATGAAACTAGATTAATGAATATTTTAAAGCATTTGCAGTATTCCAGTTGGAAGATGCTGTTGAAAGGCAGACACCTTCAGGGAAAAAATGGATTCACTTTTAGCTAAATCCTCATAATCTGTCACATGAGATTAGGTAGTTTATTCCTTTTCTACTCCCCAAAAGGTGGGGTTTTTTAGGAGAGTTTTCATGTTCCAAGTATTCTTTTAACTCTAGGGGAATATTTGAAACTATGGATCTTTCTCTTGCAATCTAAATGCCAGGAGAAACCACCTTGCACAGATAGTGGAAAGAATGGGAAAGCACAAGTGATTAATACCTGCATTTCTCTGGTAGGGTTTAATGGCCTTTATTTAAGAGGGAGGGGCAGAGTGCAATTTAGGTGGTAAAATAAGCCGTATCCTAATACGCACTGGGTGAAGATGATGACAGCGGGAGGTTTTTGTATTAGTGGTGAATTCAGCCATCAGGCAATTTCTTCCTTTTGTTAGAAAAACATAATTCTAGTGGGTTTTGCATGAATGTTTCAATCTGAAATGCAATTGTATTATGAAGGCACACGCATCAGGTACAGGCTTCTGACAGACTGTGCAAACTTCGGCAGCACAGATTTCTCAATTCCTAATGAGTATATAGGCTGGGTTAAGAGTTCTGGCGAAAACTTCCAGTGGTTATATTTAAAAGAATCTCAGCTGTCATAACAGACTCTGGAATGGGCAGTGTGGACTGATGTTTGTCACCTGTGGTGGCTGGGAAGGAGAAACACCATGGTAGCCTTTTTTTGGAGAGAGAATGTTCAGCAAGCAATTATGTACCTGAGATGAAGATGGTTTGGAAAAACCCTGTCTGCCATCCTTCAAACTCCTCTTCTCTTGTAGTTTTTGGAGTATGTCCTTCTTGGTGATGTTATCACCTAGTTTTTCAAAATAAATGCCCCAATTAGAACCCAGCAGCAGCTGCAGTGCTGAAATGCAGGAAACGGTAGCTGTCAGTCACTTAGCTAATGGCAGGCAGAGAGTGCACATACATGTTTGTTGCAGCATTTAGCTGGTTATAAGTTATTTAATTCAACTCTCTGCAAACGTCTAGAGAGAATAACATAATTTAGGTAAGGAGAGACAGTATCTTCTACCCTTCTAAAAAATGCTTATCCATAGCCTGCACATAACTCCTGCCACACTTTGCCTCATGCAGAAAACCCACACATAACTGCTGCTTCTCCCTCTTCCCATTTCTTTAAATAAGCCTAAGTTATTAATACATTGTGCTAGAAGTCTTAGCTGATGCTTGTGTTTTGTTTCTGCTTCTGATAGGGTAGAATTGCAAATAGTCATGTGTGTCATAATCCCTGTGCTGCCCATTATTAGGGAGATGCTCCTTTTCCATAAGCAATGTCAGAGAATTGTCCTTTTCAAGCCTGTGGATATTATTTCTGTCCTCACAGTTGCCCTAGGTTGGTAAATGCTCACAGTGTGTAGTATTGATGAAATCCACACAAATCTAAATGATCAAATCTTTAGCAGTTTTAATTTTGTTAAAATGTACGTTTCTCAGAATACTTGGAAAATACTGAGGGTCAGCTTAACGGGAGAGGATAAGAACTGCTGTCAGTTCAGTCCCAGAAATAGATCCTTGAAACGAGTCCAGAGAAATCAGATGCACAAAAGCTGAGATTTGGATTTATTTGGGACTATTTTGTTTCTGTAGTTAATATCATGGTAATACCTGACTACGCTTTGCAGTCCGAATACCCAGTTATTAATTTTTCTGGATTTAATAATGTTTTGTCTTTATTGTCCTCATTTTTGTTTTTAAAGGAGAAGTTCTCTTCTGGATACCAGCTGCTTAAGCTTGTGGCAGTATTTGGGTAGTTATATATAACAGAGGTACAGATGCCGTACTGGTCACTGAACTATGTGAAGATCTGATACAGGCATTCTTGGCTTTTGGGCAGCCATTCAGTATTTTTATACAAATGTGAAATGACAAAAGAGCAGACGATACCTCTGAAGCAGATGTACTCATAAACATATATTCGTTACTTTGACCGTGTTTTCCATGGCACGTTTCCAGCTCTGCTTTTTGGATTACAGTCATTCTTAGCACCAGCACTGCTGAACTCGGATATCAGGGCACTTTCCATGTTATGATGTGGAGCAGCAGTTGGCACAGCTTCATTTCAAGACACATGTCCTTTCCAGGAATATTCCGGCTGCCAACATGCGTGTTTGCTAAACACTTGGCACACAGGGAATGTTGTAATGTACTAGATTTACCAGTCAAGACAGGAAAGTAGCCATATGTCACAACACAGACAGCGATATGCTGGTGCTATCAAATGAAGGTGTGATGGAGTAGACTCCCAGGTCTTTCCAGCAAGAGCCTGAAGCAGCACAGTGGTGGAGAGGTGCACCAGCAAAGCCTGGTGAACCAGGCAACAGGAGCTATTAGAGACCACGGGCAGCTTGAGGACTCTGCAGGCAACACTGCTTGGACAGAAGCAGCGGTACATGCTGCCCCTTTCCAGTCACTGTAAAGCAGAGTCGCGTTAAGGATTTGGGAGGGTTTTGCCACTGCGTTTTGCCTTGGAGAAGCTACAGGCATGTAGGTATAAGTTGAATGACCTAGTGCATGATGATTTTTAAATCACAAAACTTCAATTTTAAAAGTCTGAGAATATTGAAGGGGGACTGATAGTAGATGTGTTTGATTGGAATAAGGAATAGGAGAAGTTTGCATGTGTGGGAAGTGGCTGCATAAATGCCTGCCTGCGAAAAGCTGTCATTCTTGAGGATGGTCTATGATGTGAGGAAGGTAATAATACATATATCTCCTCTCTGCTGTCACTGGTGTCTGTGTGTGGTATAGCACGAACCTGAACTGATGTAGTTGTAGACACAGTGCTTGCTGCCGAAACCTTAGAGAAAGATTATCTTGCTCCTGAGGGAGTGGGAAATTTTTGAGGGCTCCCATGGTCATGTTTCCTCTACAACTGCCAAAACCTTTCCAACAACCTTTTTCGGGGTTTTGCTTTTTTTTCTACTTTCTTCTACTGTTCCCCTCCCAGCCTTTGTTAGCCAACCCTTCTTCGGGTCAGCTTACAAGATGATGTGCAACCCTGCCTCGATGCTCTGTTCATTCAGGCTGCCTCATACAAACGCCTGTGCCAGTGTTCACTGGAGGTGGTGTGAACTTCTGCTGGCCTCAGCCTGACTGAAGGCTCCACAGAAACGTGGAGCTGCATTTGGCCCTCAAATATGTTACAGAAATGTACAAAAAGGAGCTTTCTGGGTGACTGTGGTCAGGCTCAGTAATGATCTGAGTGTAGAAGAACTCAAACCACGAACCACCTCGTTACCAGATTTACAGCACTAATATAGAAGAGTGTCCTGTTTAATTCTCTCTTTAGTCAATGGGAACAGTAACCTGGAGCCTGAACTGCTTAAGCTCTGCCCCAACTATTTACATGAAACTATGCAAATTAATTTGCATATGTAAATATGCAAACTCCTTTGTAGGGACTTTGAAAAGGCTGGAAAGAAGTCAAGAGAATGCTCATGAGTGTAACAGACCTGAGTGGAGGGACACCAGTTGTGGCTGCTTCTGAAACTAAAACTTGATCTCCAAAACTGATAAAAACATATATTTTATGGACTGAATGATATATAGATATATTATGTATGTATTACAGAAATGTATACCTAAATATCAGTCAGTTGGTAACTAGGTTGAGGGACTTATTACGCAGCAGGATTTAACCAAGAAGCTTGGTAAAAATTCAACAGGGTACTAGGTAGTCATAGAAATAATGTGAATATCCTGCATACTTACATACTTTTTTTTAAGACTGAAAAGAATCAGTTCAAAGTCAGCTCTAACTTTTGGGGTTATAGATTATTTATTTTCATAGAGATAAATAATATTGTGTGCAACTACTTGGAAATCTTTGTTCTCTCCTGCAGTATGGGCTGCTTGTCAGGACAACTTGTACCGAGGCAGAAGCAGGCTGAGATGACCACGTGAGCAGTTGGATGCTGCAGTGAGTTTGCAGCTCGGTGCCATATGATGGCATTGTTAAAGCATGGCTTTTGTGATAGGCAGAGGTCATAGCAGTTCTGCCAGCTGAACTTCCCTCTGGCCATTTCAGAGCTGGTTTCAGCAGAAAGTTGTTCTTTGCAGAGTTCAGTCTTGGGGCCTCCTTTGTTCCCAGCACAGCTGTGACACTAGACAAGTAAGCCACAGTCCTGCATCTCTTGTCTCATTAGTATTGCTTGCCTTTTCTGACCACTTTTAAAAACAACAGGAAAACCAGTCCTGGATGTCTGTAGTGCTTTAAACAATACGTGTGTATTGCAAATATGTGGAGTCATCATTGCTAAGGGATCACTGTGTTTGTGCTGGATACTTTATGAAGATTTATAATGGTTCCTTTTTTTTTTTTAAAGGAATACAACAACACTATTCACTGTACCTTTGAGCAGAAACTCCTTTAAGATAACATCTATAACAAATGCAGTCCCTCTAAGGCTCATGTGGTGATAATACTTGGGGATCTCTGAAATAGGGTTGACTAAGGAAGGATTCTTTTCATGTATAAGGCTGGATATTTGAGATTTCCAAGCTGAATAAGGGCAAAGGAGTGGTGTTTGGTTCTTGCTTTGTACCCACTTGTATAGTGAAATGAGAGGTCTTGGCCTGGTGTCTGGAACGCTGCTGTTTGTGTTGTCATTCAGAATTGCTGTCCTGAAATGCTTCTCCTGAGACAGGAGGGTCGCCTTATTCCTGATTATTGTAACCAGGCTGTGAAATCAGGAAAACCTATTTTTCAGGACATAATTTTCTGTTATTCAGCGTGTGAATGTTGCTCTGTGTTTCTTTAAAATTTGAAAGTAGAAGATCTTCATGTCAATCTCCTGCCTACCCCTTTTTAAGTTGGGCTGTTTTTGTTTGTCTTTCCACAAATGTTAACTGCTGGCCATATATAATTTTCTGAACTCCCCTGTGTTCACCATGGCAATCAGCTACTCCGGCAGCGGGTATGCGCTAGGCAGGAGGAGAGCGTTGAGGCATGCGAAGGCTGGATTGGCTGGAAGTGAGGTAATGCGATGCAGTGCAAATAGAGATGCAGGGATGGGGATGTTCCCCGTCTGTGAGCCTCGCTTGTTTCTGCCTGTAGGAATGGATGGGGCTTTGCACATCTCTGGATAGTAGAGATGGACTTGCAGTTGCCAGGGTAGGTCTGTAATATCCTTCTGGATACTTGTCTCAGAACTAGAGAAAATTTCAGGCCTGCCCTTTAGTGTTGTGTAATTTCTTAGCTTTTTTCTCATTTTCAGAAGTTAGGCCAGCCGAGGAAAAAAGGACATTTAGCTGGGAAGAATCACACAGGAGGGAAAAAGTGTCTGGAGCACAGGTGGGGACATGCATATTGCAGATGGATTTAAGAGGCAACAATTGCTTAACTGCTTTCATCAGGGAAGGATTTAGTTCAATGAAAATAATGATTTCAAGAGGTTTGGGGTTTGGTTTTTTTGGTCACTCAAAGGTATGATTCAAAAAAATCAAATTTAAACTCAATAACATCAAGGTGTTATTAAGCAGACATCTTTATTGTAGCACTGGACGCATGGGAGATATCTCCTCCTAACGTGTGCACTGAAACAAAAGTTCATTCTTTATGTACCTTAAAGACATAACTATTCATGTTTTCCAAGAAATCACCGCCTCTTTACTTATCTACTACATTTATATAATGCTGGCGTTGCAAAACTACACCACGTATGCACGGGGGTCTCGGGTGGTCGTTTGGGGAGTCAGCCTCCTACTCCTTTTTCCCTCTTATGGTCACGGGTCTCTTGAGGATAATTTCTTCTCCTTGGATGTTTGCCCCTTCTGTCGTCCAGCCAAGCGGTTCCTTCTTATCATCCTTGTTAGAGCATTCCTGCCAGCCTGTCTCTGCGCTCAAGGTTAAGATATCTTTTCTGCTCTCTTTAATCTCTCAGTCCTTGCTCTTAACTCTTCTTTGTTTTAATTTTCATGAGGCCTGCTTTAGTCATGATTAACCATTTACACATAGTTACAGTGTTAGTATTGAGGCAACTACAACCCAAGGACTATGAGAATAGGCCTTTAAACATACTCACACAGTTATTAGGCTAAAGAAATCTATATAAAAGTTAAACTAATAACCTAATCCATAACTTTCCAAAGTTAAACTAATAATCTAATCATTAATCTTCCAAAAAGTATATATATAGTGAGATTGACCTTATAATTGGTTTAGATCCTTGTTTCAGGTAGGTAGAAAATAGTCTTTGGCTCCCACTTTACTGTAAAGGAGCCCTCTTCTACATAATTAGTGGCTTTGAATCTGCTTTGTGAAGTAGAATGTACTCGCTGCATCCCTTGGCTGCAGGGCTGCCATTTTCTTTCCACTTACTTCAGCTTCACAAGAGCAACCGGCTTGAGGGGACAGGAACATTGTCCAAATGCCTGAGCCTGCCCAGGGGCCGAGGTGAGGGGCGGTGTGGGACGTGTGACACACAGCTAAGCAATTTTCATTCTATCCAAGAGAGGGCACGTTAACAAGGTAATTATAGCACATTACTTCAGCAGGGACGCATAAATTTTAATCCTTGAAGCATCCCAGTGAAGTAGATAAGTGAGTACTATTAGGCCCATTTTACAAAAGGAGAGACTGAATTAAAAGCTGAAATGATTTGTCCGTGGCAAAAGCTGTAATCTGTCTGAAGGGCAGGAACTAGAGGAGAAGCGCCTGATTCACAGACCCCAGCAGGGAACCACTCCCTAGTGGTTCTACAAACTATAGTTTGTAGACAGGTCATCACAAATGTACAGAATTTAT
Source organism: Phaethon lepturus (assembly GCF_000687285.1). Lineage (NCBI taxonomy): Eukaryota > Metazoa > Chordata > Aves > Phaethontiformes > Phaethontidae > Phaethon > Phaethon lepturus. The sequence continues at coordinate 25,954 of NW_010532560.1, read as the reverse complement.
CCTGCTATTAAACACCTGGGTGTGTCTTTGTATAGAAACAATTAAAAAGTTGAAAAATTATTCTCTTCTCATGGTGGAGACTTTAATCAAGAAGACCACAACAGTTCAGAGTTGTGTTTTACCCAGAGGTGAAAGGGAGCCATTGTGAAAGACCGATTTTCATTATTGTTGGTTAGCTGTTCAATTTGAGTTGGTCTTAACTAATATTCAATTTTTAAACACTTTTTTCCAAATATTTATTTTATAAACTGTCAGCAGAATATTTGGGTAAGAAACTTTAAATGAGGAGACCCTTGCAGCGTATTTATTCCCCTTTAGTTTCCTACATCGTCAAGGCAAACTGTTAATGTGCAATTTGTCTTGTGCTGTAAGTCATACAGTCTTGCATCACTTACTGGTTGTCTGATAGAGAAGCAGACCATGATTTCTCAGTCAACTGGCAGCATAATCTTATGAAAACCTGTGCTTGTAACTGGGAATCATATTTATTTACTTATTTATGGTTGCATAGCAGGATTAACCCTTGTTATCCCTGTGTTTGGCTCATACAGGAACTAAACTTACTGTAGCTACAAGACATCAGTAGAGGATGTACCCTTCCCTTTGCCAGACTAAACACATGCTTCTGCCTCGTAGTCCTAGATTTGCTGCTGCATTTGACATTTAAATAGCAGCTTCTCTATGAATTTATAACTTGTATGGTATGAAACACATTGAGGGGTGTCAGACCAGTTCCTGAAAGGCGTATGCCTTTACCAAAGCCTTTGCCTTGCTCAGTGCTGGGTTGCCAGTTGTTATTAACATGTAGAGTGGAGACTGGCTGACCTGTGGGAGTAGGATTTGTCCCTAATTCTTCAGCCCACTCCTGTGTGGGGGAAAATTTGAGGGGTCATGATCTGTTACTGTCCTGACAACACCCTTAGAGGTGTGGAGAAACTTCAGCCCCCACAGCTGCCATTCAGCCCCCGGGGTCTCTTGCACTAGGTCATCTGCAAAGGCTGCGGGGATGTTCGCTGCAGCTACAGGAGCAGTGTGAAAGGGTCAGTTGTGGGGTGGTGCCTTGGGTAGGGGAATCGGCCCCACACCGCGAGGATGCATGAACAAGAGCAACAGAGATGCCTGGGCAGGTCCCCAAGCTCTGCTCTTAGATCATCCTTGCCCTGTGGCTAAAACAACACAGATATCTGAGGTCTTTGGTGGTGGGCCTGAGCAGATCAGCTGCTCCTCTGACTTTCATTCCAGCATCTGAAAACTTCTGTGAGAGGTGTGTTCAGGGCTCACTGCCTCTTCAACCCAGTGTGACCCAAGCTTTGCCTCTAAGTCTCACTTTCTTCTGTTTAAGCTGTGTGGGATCTCCCTTTGCTTTCTCAGAATGTCACAGAGTTATCTTAGGACCGCAGTGACCTACTCGTTTCTGATGCAAAATAAAATCAGAGGTTAGGGTTGTACAAAGAAAAAAAATGAAATACCCATGAGATCTAGCACGTGATCATGATCCCTCTCCTTAATGTATCCAATGCCAGAACCTCTGAGCTTGTAAAGATTGTTTGCTTAGCAATGCAAGGTGGTGTAAGCACCTTGTGAAGCCCTCCACAGGGTTGTAAAAACTCACATGTCTGAGATTTGGATTCATGACTTGAGCCTTCAGAGCTCTGCTCTCAGTATCAGGTTGGTCGGTCTTCAGCAGTTGCATATCAGGTTGCAAACGTTTGCCTGTTTTTTCTTTGAGCATTTAAATTTGGCATGCCTACTTTTTCTTCCAATACATTAGAATCTCTGAGGACTCCAAGGGTAATGGCTTTTACAGTTTGCAAATATATTTGCTTTATTTGCTGTAAATAAATAGGGTTTTTTATCTATTTTAATCTATGCCTGTTTTTTTTTCCTCTTCAGTGATAAGCATATGGAAGTATGATTTGTTGGAGTTCACAAGTACTGAAATAATGGATAGTGAGAATACTTTATTTTCCAGGTCTTTGGATTCAGTTCAGCCCCTGCTGTGCTATTAATATAGCTCTTTTCACCAGCTATAAAAATCAAAACAAATGCATATGAAACCACGTAAGATTCTGTTCCTCTTCTCTCTCTAATGGAGATTGAAATACCTGCAGCAAAACAGAATCACACCTGAGAGTCTGAGTTTGAATTAAACCCCAGAGTCTCTGGCTGCTTTAATCTCCTGGTTATGTAAAATGCAGTTTAAATGGAGAGAAGTGTTTCTCCTTGTGTTGTGGTGACAGTTCTGGACCTGGTCTGAACCTGCAACTGCAGATAGTTGTGGGAGTGGATGAAGTTAATTGACAAGTCAGCTTGAAAACAAATGTTCTTTAAAGATTTGGAGGAGTTAAAGGACACAAGGAGAGGGGTGATGGTTCAGCTGTCCCCGGACTATAATGAAAATGGCTGATGCATACTAAAAGGGTGTTCTGAAGCCTGATAGCTGGAATAGCTGCATCATTTTGCATTTGTCAGGCTGGCAGGTCTCGGTTTGCTGTGGATGGTACCAGCTGACATCTAAAGATCTTATGCTGTGTTGGGGCACCGGAGGGGCCAGCAACTGGCTGTAGACTGGGAGCTGTGGGGCTGCCTGAGCAGGGTATGTCCCACTGTCTACGGAGAGGGAGCTGGGCAGGCTGCGGAGAGAGCAGGACAGGAGGGGGCAGCCCCGGACCCAGGGTATTAGTGTCCTCAGGACCCCAACTTGCCGTCCTTGTTCAAAATCCTTCTCTTACCAGAACAGACTCCCTTTGTGCAATCTTCTGTGTGTTTTCCTCTTCGGCAATAAGACAGTGGTATCCAAAATAGGCCACTGTGTCCAAAACGAGCTACTGTTGCAAGGACCACTGTCTTTAAAATGATTGATTTGATTCAGGAAAGAGGAGCTCTCTCTGTCCCTAAGCCCTCGTAGAACTGAGCTGTTTGCAAGTCCCCTTTGCAAGGCTGTCCTGTCTAACCCCAACAGAAGAAATGCTTTGTGCACCAGTCTCTGCAACACCCCCCAGAACATCCTCTGACCCATTTTGTACCACGAGGGCTCAGTCTCAAGACTGAGATATCTGAAGGATAACTTTGCAGTACTCCTAGGTTTCCTTATCCCTCCGTTTAGTTGCACCTTGCGTTTTCCTATAGGCTGTATTCTAGTGGGGTTATAAATTTTGTCTTTGTTTTATACTGCCGCTCAGAGGTTTGCATGAGATCTGTCTCAGGGCAACTAAGGTTAGGAGGTCACAAGTAGAAGATTCCTGGGGACACTAGAAATGGCCACTTTTTTCTGTGGTATATGTTCCCCTGTACTTTTCCTCAATAGTAGAAGAAAGGAAAAGGATCTTGTAGCAGTCTGAGAGTGGGGGTGGTGGAGAATTGACTAATCTTGTCTCTTTATCACTCTGCCTGTTAAGCATAATTATTCTTACTCTTACGGGGCTTCTAAACAGTCACAATTAGGAATTATGCTCATAAAGTCTGTTGTGACATGAAAGTTCATTTCATTGCTTATGCTTCCTTGTGACTGTGTTCTAGTACTCTGCAAAACGTAATATCCCTTCCTGGGACATTATGGTATAGGAAAGAAGAGTCTTCAGTGCCAAAGGCTTGCATCTGGAGGACCCAACCTTCTTAACCAGCTCTGCAGTAGAATGACTTGACCTTTGGACAGGCAAAGCATGAGAAGTCCTCAGCACTAGGGACATTGAGGACTGAAGACCTGTTCCTGAATAGTGGAAACTGAGGCCAAGTTTTTATAGAAAGCTGGCTGTGATACTGGGCTCTGACCTTCTCAAATGTCTGCCCCTTGGACCTGCATTCTGATGAATTGAGCTGTTCCAGCTTCTGTTGGTATTTGGAACATTGAAATATTCCAGGTTGGATCCTGTTTTGATGCACAGAAAAACAGACCTGCTGTTGGAAGAGTGATGTATACCATTCCCCCATCAGTAGTAAGGGTCATATTTGGGAGTAACATCACCAGGAGCACCAGACCCTTGATGCTAGAGCTAAAGAGGCAGCTCGCTGAGTGCTGTTGAAGAAGGGCGTACAGGAAGAGGACAGTAAGGGAGTTGTTTCCTTAGCACTATATTGGTGGATCATAGGCAAATTAAGGAATGCCACTTTGCAAAGGTATGTGTTGAAAGTATGGCATTTCTCTTACTTCTTCCACTGGATATTTGGATATGTTTTATATCACTTTGAACAAATTCATCCTTACATGCTTTCAGATGTGGTTTTCTGGAGATGTGAGACTTAATCTTTATAGGCCTTAATATTCTTCCATGCAAAATGGAAAATTCGTATTAACCAGGCACTTCAGCCTGGTTCTGCTGCCTGGTCAATGCTGGGAAAGTCTTCCAAGTCTTGGGGGAGGCAGTAGGCAAACACAGGATAAAATAGTGCAGTGGTTTAAAGATACCAGTTTCCAAGGATGCTGATTGCCTTACATGTGACTGCCCTTTTACTTATTTTTACTTTTTAGTCAACTGGCATTGCCAGTGAAATACCAGTGGTTTTGGTGACATATGGAGCATAGATGTGATCCTCAGCTATGTTACCTTGTACGACATGTGTGCGAATAAATACAGCCAATTACGACATACCTATTTTTCACTGACTGGACTCAAGACAATAGGCTATAGAAAGGAAGGTGATGGCTATTGTAGATTTTGGGAAGAGAGAGTGGGGAAAATAAGATGCAAAGAAATCAAAACGTAGATGTATCTCTTTTTCTTTCTCCAAAACTTAAGTTCTAGTTTTGTCTGCCAGAAAGCTTTCAACAAAGCATCCCTAGGGTGTTAGAAATCAATACTTTCCTTTAGAAACTGTTGCTGAATAAATATTACCTGTCTGTAACACCTAGCAGTTAGAATCCTTTTAAAGCTTTGTTGCCTTGTTTTCTTTCTTAGGTGATGGAGTTGTTGGGTGTGGGGAACATGGTTAAAGAAATTCTTTGCAAATTCCCTTGCTCTTCTGAATTATTCCATAACTTGAATGGGACAATTTAGCAGATCCCAGAACCAATTTATCTGTACTGCATAAACTAAGTCTAACCACAGGTAGCACAATTCTAGAAACTCCTTGAAATGACCACAAAGCTGCTCGTGAGAACACTGCAGCATAATTTTCCTCTTGCTTTCCCATTTGTCTCAAAGACTGCTCCGTCAATGTTCTTGTTATAATCTTTTGCTGACCAGAGATTACATTAAAACAAAATCTCCTCTTTAATTTTATGGCAAATTTCTTTCTTCCCTTCGGCTTCCCTGACTCATTGAACCTAAAACTGGTGTCATTGACCCACAGGCTAAAAAGTTAATTATCATTCATATTTTCAATCATCTAAATCAGCTGTTTGTTTCCACTACTGTTTGCAAAATTCCCTTAGACTACAAAGACGACTTTGATCATACACTGAACTTAGGCATCCCCCAGAGAAAAAGCAAGATCCTGCAAGTCGAATGGTGGTCTGGTGCTCAATGTGGTGTTTTAAGATAGTTCCATATTCAAAAGCAAAAGGTCGTGAGAGTGGAGTGAAGCTAAAGGAAGGATTAGCATATAAGCAATTCAGGAAGAATTTTTTTTTTTAAATATGGCATAGTCAGAAATTTTGAAGAAACCACTAGTCAGCAAGATCAGAAAAGATGCATGAAGAGCTATGCTGGACAACTACCATAGAGATGTGGAAGGGCAGCAGATGTCAATCATGGGAAGGATCAACAGCATTGTGTAAGTTAAATGTCACTTGAGGAGTTTCTTTAGAATCTACTTTTAAAAATTTCATCAAGTTTCGTAAAGCCCAAAGTGGTGAAGTTTACACCTGAAAACATGAGCCTAAGAAACTCTGATGAAAAAATGTCAAGGTATGGATATATTCCTACTAGGATATGAGGCCTTGACTTAAGAACTAATGTAATGAAGCACTTTGATCCTTTATTTTTACTGTGTCTTAACATGGAGCATGGGAGGGCTATGCAGGGCTTAAGAAACAGTGACTTTCAAATGGCATCTAAAAAAATAATCTGAATAAATGAAGAAGGCTGCCCCATAGTCAGGTGCTGGAATTGTCTGCACTAGCAGATAAGAATACTCAGTGTTGCTGTGTTTCTTGGTGTTACTTTCATATCGCTATATGTTACTTCAGTTTCACATGCATTGAGATGAAATAGCAAAGGAGGTTGGACACTCCATTGCAAATCACAGTTGGACCTGGGCAGCTTTGTATCTCCTACTCACAACTTCTTACCAAAGATGTTTAAATCTTTGTTCCAGGGCAATCCAGGAGTTTGGGGGAAATGGGTGGGACATGACAGAGTGGGATGGTTTCAAGGGATCTGTAAGGTTTGTATTTTGAGGAACATGATCCAAGGATGGACTAGACATCTGTAAACTAGAATTCATGGCAAATGTAGATAACAGAAACATCTGAAGAGCAAGCTACTTCCTGAAAAGCTGAAAGCTCTTAGAGCCTGACATCATCTCAGCATCATAAATTCACCTTCAAAGAGTAAATGTCCTCTGGGCATCTTCGTCCTTAATCATAAGCATCACACACCAAACAGTTCTTTTTGGTATCATGATAGTTGATGTGGAGATGAGGCTTCCCACAAGCTCAGAGTGTAGTATTAGAATATTCCCATCTAGTGCTAGGGAATTTAGAGACCCTGGAAGTGCTTTTGGTACATGTCTTAAGGCTGTGATTTTTTTCTTACGTATCCTGTTGTTCTTGTCAGCTTGAGTGGGATTATTGGTCTTGTTTTCCTATTTAGCTGTTTAGAAGGATATATCTCAGCAGGCTGGAGTATTCGGAGGCTTGCAGACAAGCTACAGTTCCATCGTTCTGTGTCCACAACCAACCTGTGTGATAAGCAGAGCTGTGCAAATCAGCCCTTTGATGGGGAATTGGGTGGACAGAGTTAGGACATGCCAGCAAGACCTTTATCATTGTAAGGTTGGGACTGGACAAAGTACTATCCTGTCTGTCTCTACTAATCAGCTGAGGGTGGCTGGGAATGTTTCCTGGCACTGAGGCTGGCCATTGCAGGACGGTTTGTCTGTGCCCATAAACATGCAAAACGGGATGATTGGATGCAGACTGAGTACTGGGAATGGTCATGGGCTTATCCTGAGTTGTGCTCGGGAATTATTTGGAAGAGTGCTAGTTAAAATGAGAAAAATAATATCAAAGTGTTCTAATAGCTTGAAATTGCTAACTACCATGTTTCAAATCTGGGCTTGCACTTAGGTTCCATTTAATTTGTTAACGTTGGTATAGTCTACCTGTTTTACTTCCACTGTGTCGGTCTCTCCAGTGTCTCTAAAACCCTTCACAAGCCATTAAGACAAACAAGGCCCTCGAGGAGGGATAAACATCTTACAGTAAGTGTAGGTAGACTGAAAATACTCCTATTGGAACTGGACTGCTCAGCTCTGGTGCTGTGTATAGTCAAAACTTCAAGCAAGCAACTTTCCTTGTACTGGAGTGATTGGGATGCCACTGGAGAACAGAAAATGGGCTTTCCCGGCTGCTGCAGGTACGCTGCTGGTGGGTCTAAAGAAACAGTGTCGGAGATCAAATACAAGAGTTTGCTAGATGCAAGGTTTGGAGTTGTCGCCATTAGGTAAATGGTGAAGGGGGAGTCCAGTGTGTCCTTCCCCTAAGGAAGCCTTGTATTAAGAAGTCAAGAGAAGGAAATGGGATGTCTTTCATTTAATTCCTGTTCACTGTGTAGCTCCCACTCACTTTCCTGTGGGAAACATCCTTACATTTAAAGCACAAAAATAACGAATAAGGTTTTCTATGTCTCAGCACCGATGTGTGCCAGTAGCTTGCTGCATAAAACTTGGTGGGAAAGAGGGACAAAACCTGTCTCATTTTGCCTCAGGTTCCTGATTAGTAATTCGGGGATCTTAATGCTTGTAAACCTGCTATATGGTCTTTGAGAGGCTTAGTTCATTACTGCTTCCAGTACCTTTAGAGACGCTGCTGTAGAGTTACTAGAGAGGAGGGGAGGATTGCTTTTGTTGTTATGGGACAGAGGGTGGAGGGAAAGGAGAAGGGCAGAGGGATGAAGGGGCAATTGCTGGAACCCGTGAAAGTCAAAGGACTGTGCATATACTTGGCTGTCAGCCCCTCTGCATGTTAACAGAGTGTTCGAAATGGCTGTCTTTGTGGTGCTTGCACGGTCGAGGGACCTGCCCTCCACTTGCTGGTGTTCCTCCACCGTTTCTCTCTGTCCTTTGCTCCCACTGCTCTGCGGCGCTTATCGCCTCCCCCTCGCGCACGCACCCCTCTGCTCGCAGCCAGGTCCATCAAAAAACAAGTGGGTCTCCATGGTAACAGGGAGACAGCTGAAAAATGGCAGCTAAATGCAGCTGCCCCTCATTTAATATTGACTCTGGCACTGACAGAACAGATAATGGGCAATAACACACCATTATGCTGCGGGGAAATGAAATGCTTCAGCAGACGCCTGTCATGCTGCAGGGATTTATTTGTTACTGTACCAGCAGAGATTTCTCTCCCGTTCTGTCTATCACTTTCTGTCTTCCTCCTTCTTTCCTTTTTCTATCTGTTTTTGCACTTGTCCCTTCTTTGTTTTCTGCTATTTCTTTCTTTTTCTCCTTCTGTGTTTTTCTCTTTTCCCTGCCTCTTTTCTCTCTTACCTCCTCTATCACATCCTCTAACTTACATTACATGAGGTTTCTTGTTCCTGGTGTCGGAGTATGCTGTGTCTGAAGCCTAAGAGCTCTGTGAACATCCAAGCTTTTTGCTCCTTTCAGACTTTCCATTTTCTCTCTAGTTTAAACCTACTTCTCTCTTCTATCTGTGTGCACATGTCAATATGAATCTCTTAAAGATGAAGTTTGCTTGATGATCCTTCAGTCAACATAATTCTGTGGGCTGTGTTTTTATTTGACAAGTGCTACACAATGTAATGAAAGCTTTTGGTGGAAATGTAGAGGAAAGCGCTAATGAAAGGGATGTTCTTCTGGCACGAGAGTTTGTGTGCTTTATTTACATCTGGCCACAAGGTACCCAGCAGTTGGGTAGTTTGGGTTGTGGATCATGTTGCTTTCTAAATGGTTCCTAATGCGGTCACTCTTTCACATCTTAATTATCCAGGGTTATATTTACGTTGTGGTTGTTGTGGGGTTAGTTCTTCTAAACGTCCTGCTTGGGCAAATCTGAAACGTCACAGAACCAGGGGCACTGATGATAGCAAGTGGTCCTCTCTCAGATTTTCTAAGACCTGTCTCTCTGCTGATACAGCTTTGAAATAAGTGTTGAACTTTCAGGTACCTACTTTTTAGCTGGAATGAATCTAGGCCTGTGAAACTCATTGATTTCACTCAAAGGCTGCTCTGACATCAGCAAAGGGCTATCAGTATGGATGAAATTTATACAGGCAAAAGCATGCTCTTCTCAGTGCAGCCCATTTTCTCCATGTCTTCATGCAAAGAAACATGAAATTCTCACAGAGGTAGAGTCATATGGGTGTAGCTGCATCTATGTGAGTGACCTTTGCTGGTTGTCAGTGTCCAGGCATGCATTTGATGGGTAGAGTAGGAGAGCTATACCATCATCTTCTCCCACAAAATGTACACCATCTGTGTGGTGTACATGCCTAATCGTACAATGTGGCAGAGGTCTGGCAGCTGCCCAGTCCCTACGTGCTGCAGTTAATACTGTAGCTATGTCCGGGATCCCATCCCTTCATCCCAGCCTGATGTTGATGTCCTGGAAAACCTGCATGATGCAGAACCTGTTCAAGGCCTTGCTTGTGTCTGGAGGGCTTTAGTGACCTAGGTATGCAAAGAGCTAATTTGAATACAGATATCCTTTAAAAATTATTTTGCTAGCATGCCTCGCCCCTTATCAAAAGAAACCATACCAGCAAAGTTGTATTTTCTGCCAGTATAACAACATCTCCACTCACGGTTTTGTTGTTGTGGATATGCTGATTACAGGAGATGTTGGATTTTTTTTTTTGTGCTGCCAACTGATATGTCTGTGCCATTAAATCTTAAGGTAAGAGCTGACCTAAATTTTCTTAGTGATGTGTTTTTACACATTGTACCATATGGACCTACAGTTGGATCATTCTTCTTTTCCCTAAGTGTGATGGAGTCAGTAAATTTAGCTAAGCAGGTTCTTAAAAAGTGAATTTTGCAAAGGCTCGGTGCAGTAGAGTTTTAAGTGGTACGGATCTTACAGATTTGCTTCTTACTCTAGTATAGGGTTCCTCTAACCCAACCTTTTATAAAATATATTGATCCTGTCTTGCAAATCATCTACGTTTTTGGTGCTTGGATAATTTCTGATCTAAAATTCCAGGGCTGTGGAGTAAGTGCCCATTGCTTGGATCTTAGCAGTTTCTGAGAAATGTTTAAATCTCTGAGTAAAATCTGGACGATGACTCCCAAGTTCTTCAAGCTAGGCAGCCCTTGCTGTGGTTAATTACAAATGAGTGTGGGAGGAATCTTTAATACAATGGCAGGTAAGAGGATAAAAGCTAGCAGAAAGGATGTAATGAGAAAGAAGGAAAGATCCTTTTGTTTTATGTCCTTGCACGCCGTCAGATCTCTGCAAAGAAGCTTATTTAACTAGCATATTTCCAGAATGTCATCATATACCCTACATACCTGATTTTCTTTTTATTTACTGCTTTTCTGCAAATGTAGAGCATGTTCCTCAGAAGTCTCATTAGAACTCACATGTGAAATAGGCAACTTTAAGACATCATAGCTTCATGTACAGTTGACTGGTAAAATACCACTCATCCTTACTGATACTTTGATTATGTTCCAGTAGACTTTGGGAGTAGCTCTTGGGCAGCTAGGCAACTATGGGTTTCCCAGTCTTTCACTATTTTTCCCAATGTCTTTAAAATTGATTCCTGTTGTAAGATATTAAAACAGTGGGAAACTGATTTTCAGGGAGCTTAGTGGATTTTCTGCTTTAGGTTTCAAAGGAAGCAACTTGGAGTCTAAAATTCCTTAACTGATGTCATTCCATCCACCTCCCTGAAGATAGGAGATTTTTAGATATAAATCCTATTCAGAGCTATCTCTGCACAATTGAAATGCCAGTGCACTGACCCCCATTTCAACTGCATGCCCTGCCAGCTTCATGAGCCATGGTGCTTATTAATGAAATAAGCAAACATGGAACAGTCTGAGGTTTTTTTCTTTTTTTCTTTCTTTTTTTTTAGCCCTTTCCCAGCAAACCTGCAGTCATTAAGTTCCATCGTGAGAGAGAAAACGGCTTGCTAAAAGAAAAACCCTGATTTTTTTATTTTCATTTTTTAAATGAAGAATACCATCAGGAGCAGGCTATGATTAATACATATAATTGAAACAAATTGCAGCTAACTGCAGAAAAGCATCTCCCAGCTGTTGACAGAAGGAAATTGCTGACAGCCTTTTCCCATTCAGTGAAGAAAAGAGGGAGAGAAAGAGAGAGAAAGGAACCTTACTGAGCCCATGTAAATACATGGCCACTGCTTGCTCATGCATGTACAAAAGCACGCAACCACCGTGCCTTTATACCATCATGCATGTATCTGCACATACAAACGTATCACATGTGCAGGTGCAAACCAAATTTTTGCACACATTGGTAACGACTGTACCTCTAAGTATGTAGAATCCTTGCATGTCTGTGGATGCCTGCTTTGCTGAACATACTGTGAGCCCACATGCAGCATGACAGTAATGTCAGTTTAATGGCAACTGCCCTGGAGGCACTGTGTGCTCCACCAGAGAGGGGAGGCTCCAGCTGGGTGTGTGCTTGCACATGTGAAGTTGCACATCCACATATGAAACAACAGAGATCCTGTCTTCTACAGGGAGCCCTTCCTCTGGCTTTATCTTTAGGAGGATAAGGCAGGCTGATTTTTGGCTTTTAAAATGTCTTATATCACTGCCCTGTTCTTCTGTCCCTTTCACCTTTTGTTTTTCATGCTCCTTATCCATCATTAACAGCCTAAATGGAAAACACTTAAATTCAGGAGATGAGTCTGAAGCTAGGAGGTTCATCTTTGATTGAAATGCCCTACAGATGGCTAACAGGCATACATAAAAGCCTTGCCTGGTTCAGAAAGTTGCTCTGGAGAGGAATTTAATATCCATAGTTCATTCGACTGCTGGCTTCTGCTAAGACAATCAATGAGTGGGTTGCATTGATTGTTTTGTGATACAGGTTTGTCATGTACGGATCATTTATAACCGGCCCATCCAGTGATCCGCTCCCACGCAGCCATGTGGTTGTTCCAAAGTGGGCAACCCATTGCACTGAGTGGGCCACAGGAATGCTAGTGAGCAGAAGGCAAAGTTAGAGACCTCCAGCAGATTGTTACTAAGATCCAGCAAATTGGTTGGCAAAATCTGCTTTCAGGATGATGCATTAATATTTACTGAACATACTTTCTTGTGGTCGTCTGTTGATTTCATAATCTAAGCTTCTATTGGCCACTTTATAAGGGCATTTTGACTTATTCAGAATCAAGCAGGAGCATCAAATATGAATTATTTCCCACGTATCTGCCTTTAAAGCTGATTGCTATGGTGTGATGCCAGATGGTAAAAAAAATAGTTCTTCCTGTTGTGATTCTGCCTGTTGAAAATAAAGCCATGAATTCTATTTGTAACCACATGCATATTATAAGAGTTATAAAAATAACCTGCTTGAACTGGTCCCTAATCTGTTATTCCCCCTCCCTTTGTGCTGGTGTTCACTGTAAACACATCAATATGAAGCAGTTAGCAAACAAACATTCCTTTATCAGAGGCATACGTCGATCCCCATGGAAGCTTAACGGCTCGGGCAGGCAGATGCAGTGGTAAGGAAATAACTGATAAACTCAGATGTTACAGGTTATGGATTGTGTTTATGAGTTAGTGATTCACAGAAAGAGGGCTGGAGCTGTTGACATTTGAAGCTCAACCTGGGAGTCCCAGAACATTTTAGGAAAAAACCTGAATGCTGAAAAAACCTAAAATAATACTAAAATAATACACAGCCTGTTCTGACTGGTGCTTCCATGAATACTAGAAATTGTAGTTGGTTGATGATCATAATTCCTGTTAAGGATCTTTTTTGTTTTTGGGGGCCTGGCAGCCTCAGTTCTGCCAGAAGAAGCAATGTCAGCACATGTTTATAAACCACACTAGAATAACCCAGGACTAAAGGTACTTTATGTAAAGATACTTTATGGAGTTGCTACAGTTCTTGTAATAGCTTGAAAATTAGTTCTTAATTCACTCTCATTGAGAAACAGAATCTTAGTGGCCAACAAGCTTGTTCTACCAGATGCTATGAAACCTTAAGCTCAGCACTAACATTTGTCTGCTGATGTCTCTGCAACTTGAGAGCTTTTTTTTTTAACTAGCATTCATTGTAGAGGCCATTCATGTAGATGTTGCTACTGAGGGGGGCACCAACTCTCTTATGATTTATGTATCAGGGTATGGCCAAGCCAAGCAGATTGCAGAAGTTTGAAATCTAGTTAGTCATCTGTAAGACAAAGAAACAGGAAAGTGATGCTCTGGAAATGTGTGTAGACAGCAGCAGGAACAACTGTGATCCTCTGTGGTCTGCAGATGGGGGACCTTAATGTTCTAAGTTGTCAGGTAACTGTACAAAAGACTCCAATATTGATAGGTACTCTTTACAGTGACTTCTCTTGCTCCTTTGTCCTCCCAGAGTAGTTAGGTTACACAGTTTCCTTTTGTTTGTGTGATTGAAGTATAGTTACAAGCAAGAAAAAGTTGTATAAAATTGGGAAAAAATATTTAATGGAGCCTCTATCTTTTTAGTCCAGTTGCCTGAGTGCAAGGATAGAACTGTGTATATATGTACATATAGGTAGATCTATTATATAAATTAATATAATCATATAAATTCCCCCCCTTATATTTCTTAGCTCTGCAGAACCATCAGAGTTCTGTGAAAATAAGTTATACCTTGTTCTGATATATGTGTGAACAGAATAGCTTTTAAAATTACAACATCAAGGCCAAATTCTGCCAACAGTCCTCCTGCAGCAGCCTCATAAGAGGTCGTGGCATTATGAAGTTATGAGTAGAAATTGGTCTGCCAAAATTCTGTTGCTAGAGGCAGTGTGCAAAAAAGATTCCAGCTTGTCTGTGACTCCACCAAGTAGTGCAAGACCTAGCAGTTACAGGGAAAAAAAACCACTTATTTTTATTGGAGCTGGGCGTGTTTGACCAGATAGCTGTCAAGAGACAATTAAGCTGGAGACTCTGGAGGTTACTTTGGTAAAAGTCCATTTTCAGAATTGTCTTGTATTTTAAAAATAGAGATCCCTTCCACATAGCAGAGGCTTCAATGATCCCTCACCCTGGCTATGTACAAGGATACAAAAGGGTTTGCCATGTGGATCTTGACCAAAACTGCCATTCCTCCTTCCCAAAATCTCTGACCAGCTTTCAGTTCCAAAATGGCAAGACCCCAGTGGTGGTGGGTTAATGGACTTGTTAAAGTGTGGGGAACAGCTTGAGAGGGACAACACTTTGGTAAAAGAGGGATTGGAAAATATTTATAAAATATACAAATCCCTCTGATGTTTAGATTTAAAAAAGAGTTTTTGCTATTTAAAACAAAATAAACCCCAAAACACAAAACCTCAGCAGTCAAGACCCTCCAGGGTGAACTAACCTCCAGGAAAATAACAGCAGCAACTTTCTGAACCGAAAGAGAAACACACATTTTTCAACAGTAGTTGTAACACCAGGGCTGTGTCACATTTCCTGCAGGGAGATTTGAAAAGTCATTTTTACAGCAGCTGGGCTTTGCTTGTAAGAGTAAGCATTACATTAGTTCTGACCTTCTAGCAACCAGCTTGGGAAAAATAACATGAACACAGATACCAGCATGATTGCTGTCTTACATCCAGCAGTATATCTTCACTGATTACCATAAAATTACTCCTAATTTTTATCAGGACCAGTGGGTTCAGAGTTTAGCTTATAGTGCTGAAGAGAAGCACCAATTTGGTTGTTTTTTTGGTTTTGTGGGGGTTTTTTTTAGTTGATATCCAGTGTTGATAACTTGTATATGGCTTTAATAAGATTATGCTGCCCAGTAGCTTCAAATAATGAAAACAGCTGGGCTCATTCTTGGTGTTGTCACATCAAGATATGAAAGTCATTTCATTGATGATAGGAAGTTACTAATTTTGAATGAGCTGGTAGAATAGCTCTGATCTATTATTCAAAATAGCAGAGATAATTTCAGAAATTTGTGGAAACAAGTGAGCTGATAACTATTTTAAGAGCTTTACAGTATGTTAAGCATGAATTTTCATTGCGTTGAAATAAATGTATACAAAACGTATATTTCAAAAGATCACATGGAAGTAGCCAAGAAACAATTACAATCATGATATAACTTTTTCACTTGAATATAAAAAACCTCCACTATAATGAAATACATATTTTCAAAATCTTTTTGGTTTGGTGGGATTTGAAGAGATCTTGTATATTGCCAGTGATTAGCTGGAATACTTTTGCTTAAGTACCTTTTCTGTTCATGAGCATTTTTACCAGATAGAGATGTTAAACTGAAATATTTATTGTACTGCTCTTGAGCTTCCCCCGCTCTGATCTCACATGACTTTCTGTAACTCTTAACCCACTCCTATTTCTCAGTCTTGTCTGCACTGCATGTAAGATCTTCGAAAGCACGCTTAGTTTTCCACAAGTGCCTTAGATGAATCTCTGTCCAGATGACTTTCGTGGAACTTCTGGCAAACTTTTATGCTGTGAACTTTCCTCAGTGTCATCTAGCTGCTATTCTGTACATATAGGGAGTTACTAAAATGTCCCTTTTAGAGTCTCTGTTATTGCAATGCAATAATAGTAAAAAAAACAAACAAACAAACAAACAAAAAAAAACCACCACAAACAACAAACCAAAAAAACCCCCCAAAACCCCCCCCGAAACATTTGATAATAGCAGGCCGTGCTGTCTTTTGCACATACTGGCAAAAGGGAAGGAGACTATTGTGCCAAAGTAATTTCTCAAATTAGCATGTGAATTCTGTGTGCCAAGGATTCACTCTTGAAATTTGAGAGGTGTTGGTTTTGATCTTCAAGCAGATTGGAGGCATGCAGCTATTACAGAAAATCAATGTTAGTGAAGAGAGATTTCAGAAAACTCAATGTGTATGGTGTGCCCAAGTCTTGCACGGAGCTGGCAGCAGAGCTGGTAACATGCAGACTGTCTCTGAGCCTTTCCTGGGCAGCAAATCCTTTGGACATCTGACTAGACCATCCGCTTTGTGTTTAGGTGTTTGTGCCTCTCAAGAGAAGCAGTCGCCTACTTGCATAGAGCTGGAGTGGCACTTTCCACACGCTTCATGGGATCAGTCGTCTTGTCATTATCAGAAGAGACTATTTGATAGGTTCTGGGGGTTTTTGTGATTCCGAACTCAGGTCTATGCAGTTTATTTCTTTTAGTGAATGTATTTATGTGCTGTTAGAAGCTAGTCCCACAACAGCGGAGGTGTAGGAAGGCAGAGTGATACTTGTCTTGGCCTCCTCTGCTCTGTGTGCTTTTGTTTTCTAGTACAGAACTTTGCTCCTTCTATCAACTCTGCACATATTTATCCAGACATGTATTTATTTGTGCATGGGCTTAACGTCATTATACACCTCACAAGAGTGTTCCCTGTCCTCTCTGCTTTCCTTTCTTGTTTTACATGGGCCTTGTTTTTGCACATAGCTTTGCTACAGCCAAGCTGTAAAGAAGGTAATAAAGTGAGTGTGTGGCAAAATAAGACGGAATCAAACTCTTGTATAGCTGCTCTCTGTCATTTTTATGTGCATCACTCTCTCCCTTCTGCCTGTAGTGCTGTCTGCAGTGGTCTAGAGTCTTCCCTTCCATCAGCTTTATGTTTTCAGCATCATGTTAATTGTTTGTGCTGTATGGGTTTTCCATCAGCGTGCGGTGGGAAAGGTCAGCTGTCAGAAACAGGCCTGTCCACAACTGATAAGGCATTCGAGAGATTGGATTTGACTCATTAAGCACCTTCCCTGTAGACACGGAGTCTGCTTTGCCGCAGAAAAAAAAAAAAATAAAGCAGGAAGAGAAAAAGCCCAGGATGAAGTTGGAGCATGCGCCAGCAACACTGGCACGCCCTCCCGCTCGCCCCCGCGCGCAATGCCGGAGCTTGGTACGCTTCCAGCACGCTTGCATCCTCACGAGCCGTGGACGTTTCTGCTTACTCCCTGAGACTGTGTGCATGCACTCCTGTACTTACACCTGGTCAAGACACGTATTCGTTTTCTGCGTGTACATATCTGTGCAAGTCCTCCAGTGTGGGTGCCCTGAAATTACCCAGGGGAGACGCGCTTCATTCCTGCCTTCATACATGCACTGGAAGGTGTACGAGGATGTTAATTCTCCCACGTTTCACACGTTTGCATGCACAGCCACTCCCACCCGGTTTTGTGTGTTTCTCGCTCTCTTGTCAATCTCTTTGCACTAATGCCTGCTTCCTTTCGCGCTGTAACAAAGGCACATCTCCTCTTTATGTGTGTGTTTGTTCAGATGCATTTTACCTGCCTTACCACAGGAATACGCTGTGCAACTGTACTGCCTATACCTGCGCATACACGTCTGCTGCCCTGGCAAACACACATGAACTCGCTGCTGTGTAGATGTAGCAGAAGTCTAGCCTGTTTCTCGTCGCATATGAATGCACACATTTTTGCCCCTCGGTAATTACTGACCAAAGCTGCTCTGCCAGCTTGTAACAAGCCCTTGCCTGTGGCTTTGTTTTGAGAAGAATCGTTGTGCCTCAGATAGGGTTTGGCTGCTGCTACTTCCATAAATGATCTTAATGGTGTCTCACGATGAGCATAAATGGAGGGCAGCAATAGCGTTCGGCAGTGTATTTTGATACCATGACAGTACTGGGGTTCCGCACGTACACACTCTCCAACAACATTAAAGCTGCGAGGAGCTGGCATGACCGCAGTCTCGTGCCCTGCCCTGCTCTGCATCTCTCTTCCATCTTTTTTGCTTTTCACCTTCCTTTGCATCTCCCCTTTCCCATGGGCATGGATTTCAATACTGCTCGCCGGTATTGAAAAGAATAATTTTGTGGATCGTTATTGCCTTATTACAGTGATTAGCGTTAACTATTTTTCTACTCACATTTCACGCTGGAAGGATGCCCTCAGGGCTCAACAGCATGCGTGACGCCTGCTGGAAGGCCGCTGCCAACGCAGGCGCGTGTGCGTGCATCCCTTGCGGTGCTGCCGATCTGCTCCTCTCCTTCCAGCCCCTTTCTTGGAGAGCTTCCAGCAGTTTTCTAAAATAGTGCCTTTCGACGGAAGCAGGAATTTCTCCTCCTGGGCTCCTCAGATGTGCTTTTGTTCTGAATGTACTTTTCAACTTTCTTTCTCACATTGTTGGTGTAAATCTTTTTTTGTTCATTCCTGTAGTCAGTCTTGGAAGACTCTTACCAACAGTCGCCGTGTTTTTTCACCGGCAGGACCAATCCTACTACACGTGTTGGGAAGACTGCTATAGCTATCTAACAGTCTTCTTCCTAATGCTATGGCCTTTTTACTAAGGTTAGAAAGTTTGGGGAAGACCTTGTCTTCAGTATGGTAAAGACCAAAAAATGCCACAGGTGCATCCTATTTTATTACCTGAATATTAGTGATCCTGAATCTACACCCAGTAATAAAGAGGTCTAAATTCTTAGCATCAGGATTCGTATTGGTGTTTGACTTCTGTTTTTAATAGGCCAGAAGAGCAAGGGTAGTGCAAACCTGTGAATTGCAACTGGATACAGACTGCTGCTGAAGAATAGTAAATCTCTCTTAGGTGGTGAATATAATGTTGCTTGTTGGCATGCAGGTTGCTTCAGTTTTTTAAAAAAGCATGGTCTGTATAAAACAACAGCACTTTTGTTGAAGAATGTGTAAGATAAAAAGCTGGTGAATTAAGAGTTTAGTTAAACGCTTGCATGCTCTTACCCTGCTGTAGTCATGCACGTTCTACATCGAAGGGCACAGGGGCTGGTTAACAACCCAGCAGCAGAGATACCTGTACGAGAGCCGGGCTGGTGAATACGTTAAATCTTGAGTTTTTTGCTCATGGGGCTGCAATGTTCTCTCTATGGTCACTTTGTGCTTGCTGAATGTTCAGTCTGTAAGGAAACATTTCTGCTGGGTGGTAGGTTCAGAGACTGGCATCCTTATGTTTTAGAATGATGCACCAGGAAAATAAGTAAAATAGAAGAAATGCAGTGCATAATAAAAACATAAGGAAAAGTAAATACGGCAGCAATGGGGATTGTCCTCACCCATGTTCAGTAGTGAGGACTCTAGAGGAGCTCTTGCTCTCCCAGCACATCATCGTGGTATCTGAGCTCTTGACAAAATTAGTAGCAACACGTTGCTTTTCCTGCACCTTCTGGAGCTGGGAGTGAGAGTAGCAAAATTATTCAGAGAAATGAAAAGAAAAAAGCATACTTTGTTCAAGCAAAACAAATTGTGAATTTATATGAATATATCAAATTTTTTCAGGCAAATTATTTTTAAAATTGATTTATTCAGCATCATTCATTTCAAAATAAGCATGTTTCATGCTTTTATTTTAAAATAGAGTTCTAATTTTTAAGAAATGTATTTTTAAGGAAGTATAAGACAAAATTGTTAAATTTAATTTTCAGTTAAGCAAGACGTCACAGGGTTGTTTTTTGTCCCTTTGGCCCGTTGATCAGAATATAATGTGCACAGCTCTAAGTACACAGTGCCACAGTCGGACCAATGCTTGGAATTTATTTCTTTGCAAACGACAGACAATGCAACATCACGCACTGACACCAAAACGGTTGTCTGTGCTTAGCAAACAATGGAAAATAGGTGGAGAGAGGGATGCCCAGGGCACTCCGTAAACTGCATATACTCTGGATGGACACATGGTGGCTTCTTATGGCTGTGCAACATTTCTTGTTTTACAGAGAAGTTTCGTTAAACTCACAGAGCATTCTTTTCCCATCGGTCTCAAGGGCTTAACCTATATTTTTGTTATCTTCATAGTACAGATGGAGGTAGCTGAGGTTAATTAAGTGCCTCAGGTTGCGCAGTAAATCGGTGGCAAAGTCAAGGATAAAATGCTCAGGTCTGACTTCTACACTTGTAATTTGGCATTTAGATAATTTTGGTGGGCAATTTAAAAGTTGATGTATGTTATAGTCTTTTGTAGACATATGTCATTTTATTTATTCGTTTGCATTATTGTAGAACTTATACTTTTGTCATCGAAGCATTTTAGCTAAAAGATTTTATGAGTGAGTGTTTCAGCTATTTTGTGTGGTATTGGAGCAAATGATGCCAGTGGGTGGTTTCTGTAGTAAATGCTTTATTCACACAGGTTCAGAGTCTTCTTCAGACCCTTCTGTTTTCTGCTTCCCTTCAGAAAAAGATGGAAAAAGTGGTTTAGAAAACTCAGTAGGGGATCTGTGGATCATGTTATTAATGAATCTGGGTTTAAATAATCTCATTCTGTGCAGAATATGTTGACTAACTAGGAGATTTTCTGTGATACATCTGAATTTTTTTTCCTCTTAGAGGTTTCATTGAAAGGACTGCAATACACTGTTGAGTGAAGAACTGTTTTCTAGGGTTAAGAAGCAAAATAGCCTTTCATTTGTGTGAATTTTCATTTGTCTAGATGGTATGAACTTCAACTGTATATTTAATAATTGCATACTCCAGGAATTTAAAGCGATCATCCTTCTAACAGATTATTAGCTCTATCATTGATATGTGAAAGTGACACATAGAAACTGCTTTATACGTTTTTCCGTTAGATAGCACATGTCAACAGTTTGAGTATCAGGAGCCTAGGTGATATTCCTCCTTCTTTGGGTTAAATATTTAGGCACTGTCATGCCTGTTCCCTCCCTTTGCTCTCAGTCTTTGCTGTGCAGTGGCCCAAACTCATCAGGAGAACTAAGTCAGTTTGCAGGACTGGTTCTGGACCTCTTAGGCATGGTTTGCGGTCCAGGGGGTCAGAACCTCCTCTGTGTTGGAGCCAACCCAAAGAGCATTGTCCAAGAATGCAGGCAGCAGCAAGTGGAGATGGAATTTGCTGCTCTGGAGCTCTTGTGGCAATATCTTTAGAGAAAGCAGTGCTTTCTCCTGATTTCATTAGAGCTTTGGAACTCAGGGAAGTAATAAATTAGTCAGGTTTGACAAAAAGACAAACATTCATTGTATTGCCAAGTCTCCTTGATCTCTTCTGAGCTTAAGTTTGAGGACTTTTTCATTTTCCTTTAGAGTTGAAGGGTAATATGTAAAGTAGCAGATAACGGAGGAGAGGGCATGATTCATGCTAGGCATTTGGCATTCTCTGGTGTAACAATGCTTCCTTTGCTCTACTGGTGAGATGAAAGAGCTTTTTGGGTAAGATCAGAGCTGCTACGCCATGTGCAAAATTTGAGTTCAGCACTGAAAGAGCGCTGACTGTTGAGTGCATCTCCCCATTGCTTTGGGCTCTTAGGCTAACATTGCTCTTCACATCTCTTAAACGTGATGAGGTATGTTGCCCTCCATTGATTCTTACCTACACAGTTTCTGATGCTGTTACTGTGATTTGTCTCTGCTTCCAAGTTACAAATTATGTAGATAAAATAAGTGAGAATGAGGGGCCTGAGGAAACAATAAATACACAATTTCTAGAAAAACATACCATTATCCAGAAATTTGGGAAACTACTCTTTCTACTGTGGGGTTTCAACTCAGCATTTAATCTTCTCCATTATAACCTTTCTATGATTTTACAATTTTTTCCAGCAGCAAAAATTCTGTCCTCTGAAAATTTGTTCCCCTAATTTCCTTGAAGTTGGAAGTAATATTCTTTTTATAAGGTTTTATCAATGCAATCAGTTCAGTCATCTTATTACGACATTAAGATGACTTAGAAGTTCTAACTTTACGGTTTGTGGAGTATTGGTGCAGTATACGATATGACTCTCAAAGCTTCCACATACCAGTATCACTGTTGGTGATGTTTAGAAGATGCTTCATGCATAGAAAAATGTTTTGCACACTATTTCTTATGTATTTAAATAATTAAACAAGCTCTGTAAGTTTTTTTTTTTAAACAAATATTTGCTTTTGCCTATTGAGAACACAGAAGTGTGTACGTGAGGGAGAGAGTATCGGACTCTATGAGAGGGTTTGATTAGTGGTGTCACTGATTCGATCAGGTGGTATAAAGAATGAACAGACTAGGGGAAAAAAAAAAACTCTTTGAATGTATTATTTTTCCTGCCCACAGGCTAGAAAGGAGGAATGCAACAAAATGGTTTGGACAACTTGATGGAGGATGCAGTAATCTGCTGTTTAGCTATTACTGGAGTCTGTCACCACCTCTTCAAAATAACAGTGTCATTGTTACTAAACTATCCAGCTTTGTTTTAATAACATGAATCTGGATGGGGTGCTTTGCTTCTGAGGGCTTTCATTAGGGTTTCACTATTCGGTCACTGGACAACTCTTTTGGAGGGTGTTGGAAATAGTTCACCTTTTTTGTCCTTCAGAGGTGTTGGCTGACTTATTTTCTGTGACATTTGATGTGCAGTTTCTCCTCCCCTAACCTCTGAGGGAGCATCAGATACACATGAAAGTAACTCAAGGAACATAAATCGTTCGTTGTTCTGTAATGTGTTTGAGGATCATAGCTATTATTGGTGACTCCCAGGACAGCCCTTCTGCCCAGAACAGAATTACCTCCTGGCAGAGTTCATGGGAGTTTTCCCAGACTGGGGTTTTGCCCCATCCTTCAGGATGTGGTGCCTTGATCTCTCACAGCTCATCATCTAGAAAAGCTTCTAAGTCTATTCCCCCCTTAGTCCACATGGTTCGTATCTAGAATTTATTCTTTCCTGACTTCATTATAACTAAGGTCCCATAATTTCCTACAGCTCAGAATTTTAAAGCTTTAGGTCTGTTTTTTATGGTGTAAGAATTAGTATAGAAAGGAGGGCAAAGATATATGTGTTGGCACTAAGACATTTAGTCACGTCCATACCCAGCTACGCAGTGACAAAGCAGGAATACCCGTTAATTTCAGCAGTACAGGAAGACTACCATAAAATTTCTTCCCAGAAACACCAAATTCAATTGTGCTTGCTAGGATCATGATCTTAGACAGTCATCCTATCAGAAATAAATTAGATCATGTCCTTTTGTTAAATGTCATGCTGCTGAAAGTGTAGCTGATGCCCAAGTGCAGTTAAGTTCGTAGCCACTGCATACTACGGCTCGGCTGTAGTACTCCACTGATTCCACTAGCATTTCTCAAGTGAGAAAGGCTTGTCATTCAAGCAGTAGGACTAATGCCAATCGTGAGAACTTCTGCCTTTTTTACCTTCTCACACTTAGGTCTTCTGCATAGCTGTATTTTATAACACTGTGTTATATCCTTATTGCACTAACTGAATTATCTATCCACAATAGATGAGTACATTGGTAATTTTCCTTCTGTGTTTTGAATTTATGGTGAGATTGGTTGGTTTGTTGGGGTTTTTTTTCTGCTATGGTGGATGGTAGTCCTCTATTTTAATAACAACTGTACTGTGGTTAGTGGCCAACTTTGGAAGCAGTTTTTTTCTTAAGACAAGGTCCATACCTGTAGGATTCTCCTAAGTTACAGAGAACTGCTAAATAGTAGGGAGAAAAGGTTCCTGTAAATACTGTTTTCCTTGTTGACCTTTGTTTGATAGAAGGTCAAGGGAGTACCCAGTTGTTCTGCTGCCTCCGTCATTAATGCATGCCGCTTTGGCTGAGAAGCCTGACACTTGACAGTATTAGACCATTTCTAGATTATCAGACAGCACCAGTTCTTCTGTGCAAAGCATGGCAAACCACTCTGATAAGGTAAATCCCACTGAACACTGGACTGGTTATTAATTCTGAAACGGTGCAGAGAGTTTGCTTTTCTGACTGACGGAAGACATGCTCCAGTGTTGGCTGTAAACCAAACTCCAGTGAGATAGGGACTGCCTCACAGTACACGTGTAATGCAGTGGGTTTTGACAGAAGGTGAGCAGGTGAGCCAGCTGACTTTTGTTTTTAAGAGAACTACTTGAAGTTTTGTTCAGGAGGCTTCAGGAAAGCCGCTTGCTATTTTATATTTTTCTAAATATTTCCTAATTGTGTCTGAGGCCAGAAATCCTAACTGTGACATGAGATGCTGCTTTTGTTCAGTATTAAACTTCCAGAATTGGTGTTTCTAGGATTTGCTGTTTTCAGCTTCACAGACACAAAGTATTTATTTTCAGGCATCTCACAAATCTTTGGAGGCTCCTCTGTTCCATGCTCTTTGCTGGGTTGACTTTCTGACAGGACCGTAAAAAATTTGGAAGTTGGTTTTCCTCCACAAATATATGAGAACTTGTGAAATGTGACTAGGACTGGGAGCTAGGATCTCCTGAGCTCAAATGCTTCCTCTACTATTGATTTTCTTGGTGGCGATGAGTAAATCCATTAAAATGTCTGTGCATTGGTTTCCTCATACATAAATCAGAACGCCAAGGTTTCTCTAGCTCCTAGAGATGTTGTGAATTCTGAATATCTGAGTCCTCTGTCATAGAAAGAGTTTTTACAGGAACGCATAGCAACAGTTTTGCACATAAAAAAACCGTCTGGCTCTCCTGGATGGGTGGTATAGCCATATACAATATAGAAAGATCTCCAGTCTACCTGTCCTGGGAACCTGAGATTCAGCCAGCTCGGGGGTTTCTCCAGGGATGAGAACAACCAGGAACTTGGCTCAGGTAGCTGTTGGCTGTGCTTTTGTTTCTGTTCTTTCTATCAGTCTGTAGTGTGCACTGATAGCTGATTTGGGGTTTTGAACAGGTATAGATCTGAGACTTGCAAAATAGACTTTGCCGTGGGGTGGTGACGGAAGTGCTTCATGCACTAGCTGTGCCCATTAGTGATTAGTCAGAAAACACAACGTTCTCCTCCTCCTTAAAGTGAAGGAATGCCTCTGTTCAAGGAAAAAATCTGTGATGATCAGCTTTGAAGATCCTTAGTTTCACTTCTATTCTGGTGATTTCTGTGAGGTTTGAATATGTCAAGGGTTAAGTCTGTGCAGTTTTGTACAAGTCTCAGATCTCTGTAAATCCCAATTGTTGCAGAGAAGTTAGTCATGTTTTTATTTGTTATAAAATAAATAATGGGTTTAGATTAATATTATCAAGTGAAATGGAAGATCTAATTGCTTGTGTGTCAAGTAACCTGCTTTCAGATTCTGATTTTTTAAAAATATATCTAGTATTAACTGAGTAAAAAATTAAATCTTGTATAAATCAACAGTTTCCAAACATATTCTAAATGCTGTTGTAAGCTTTATTTTATGCAATTTTATTGTCACACTTGAACAGCTTGATCATCATTTCAAGTTAATATCACTTAAATACAGGGTTTCACATCCCAGAAAAACCCCACAAAAAAAGGGTCTGTTGCTTCTTCTAACATAAACCAAAGATTCCTGGTGACTTTGAGTTAGGCCTTAAGTGTAGCTATTTTGGGTTAGTTGTGTTTCTATGCAGACATTCCTTAGTACACTACCACTGTTTAAAGAATACAGAAGGCATAAATATCACAGTGCAATTTGTGGAGCCTTCCAAAATGTACAGCATAAGGGTCATGAGCTAACAAATAACAAGGAGCTCACCACTCTCTGGTCTTCCAGATGCCACCAGACTGTGCCTGAAAGCATGTGGGAGTACTGTGAAACCTGCAGCCTGCTAAGGGCCCTTTCTCTTCTAAATCACACACTGTGGAGAGAATCTGTACCCTTTTTCCCCTCCATGTTCTCTGATGATTCTCATGTGCTTTATGGTCATAGCCATCACATACATCAGGGCATCCGAAGAGGCATGCCAGCATGGAAAGGTTGTGCTTGGTAAAA
>NW_010532559.1:31480-55697 GCF_000687285.1 Phaethon lepturus | reverse complement strand
CTAAAGTCCAGGTAGACAACATCCACAGTCTACTGCTGAGGTTTTTTGCAATTTGCTTTGCTTTTTGAATCAACATTTAGGATCAAGAGGTTCAAGTCAAGAAAAATAACCCAGTATGCATCCAGCAAAAAGCTATGACAAATAGGAAATTCTTTCATGTCCTCAAAAAAGGAAAAGTCTGATATCAGTTTAACTTCCACATTCTTTTTCCCCAAAAAATTTTTTTAGTTTTCCTGAAAATAGCCGATTTCTTTTCTTTTCTTTTCTTCTTTTCTTTTCTTTTCTTTTCTTTTCTTTTCTTTTCTTTTCTTTTCTTTTCTTTTCTTTTCTTTTCTTTTCTTTTCTTTTCTTTTCTTTTCTTTTCTTTTCTTTTCTTTTCTTTTCTTTTCTTTTCTTTTCTTTTCTTTTCTTTTCTTTTCTTTTCTTTTCTTTTCTTTTCTTTTCTTTTCTTTTCTTTTCTTTTCTTTTCTTTTCTTTTCTTTTCTTTTCTTTTCTTTTCTTTTCTTTTCTTTTCTTTTCTTTTCTTTTCTTTTCTTTTCTTTTCTTTTCTTTAGTATTATTTCCCATCCATCTTGTGCATAAACATTCTCCAAGGAAAATCAATATCTTTACCTGTGTTAATGATATTTTTCTTTTCCAGACATAAATTTCTGAATTTCTGTGGAATTTTTTGGCTGCTTGGGTTCAAAGTCTGGAATATGATCATTGTTAGGATTGTCTTTCAACATTTATAGAAACCATATTGAAGAAAATAAAAATAATCTTTCCGCATAAGCTTTGCTTTATTGATAGCTTTAGCCTATCACAGCTTAAAAAAAAACCAACGTCATAGCACAAATAGGAGGACTATTATGACAGAAATACTGCTTTTAAAGAATGCATTTTTAACCTAATTTCTGAAAGCAAGTCAGATTCCTGTCTGCTAATTCTAGTGCTTGAGCAGTTAATATCTCTGGCAATAATAAAATAATTTAAACTATTTGTTATAAGATGATCACTTGATCTTGTACCATGCATTCTAGTTCAGTTCTGTGATTCAGTGCCTACTGATTTTTCATTGCAAAACTTACACAGAAGAAAACAGACACTGTATTTGTAAGCACACATAATCCCTTCTATGTAAATATTATGCAGTACTCTTACCATTTTTAGTTTATTTCTTCAGGGGAATGTAGTAATACCCAAGAAAGTGTGGACTGCTTTAACAGCACGGATTTGAAGAGCTTCACATTTCTGACTCTCTAGGTATAACTGAGATGGCACTTAAGAAAAAAAAAAAAACAAACATAAATATTTTTTATACATTGCCATTGTTTTCAGATATATATTCCAGCATTCTACAATTTTTTCTTCACCTTGACAGTGGCAAAAATTAAAGCAAAGGTTTTTCCACCAATGATTTTCATAAGCAATTTCCCAAAGGAGTCTAAGTGAGAAATTTTTTTCTCCACCACCCAAATTTGCAAGAGAGTCTTGTACAAGACTTGTCTTTTCTGTAAGTTTAGAAGGCAGAACAAACCTGACATATTTTAGAGCTCTTGGCAAGTTACATGCTGGGTCCAGCATCTCCATATTTGCTGTTCCTTCAGCTCTGCAAGAGATCCTGCCACACCAAAAAAATTATCGTAAAAACATGACAAAGAATTAATTTATTGACCATTTGCTTTCCTATTGTTTCCTTTAGACCTTTTTACAGAAAATTGCTAGGACCTGCCAACCTTATTCAAAACTTACTTAGTTCCTCTTTCTGTACAATCGAGATGGTTAGAAAATACTTAGCCCCCATCCAATGGAAATGGAAATGGAGAATCCCCTTTTCACATGAAAAAAAGCGGTTTGGCAAAACCCTTCATATTCTATTTTCCTTTCCAGTGACTGAAGACTGAAATTCCTTGGCCAAGAATGCCTGAACTCCAAACCACAGAATAAGGTAGGTTGGAAGGGACCAGTCACCAAACACCGTCCTTGATTGCTGTGATTGCCAACCTTCAAAGATGATAGATGGTAGCTTTCTAACATCACTATCCAGACCACCCAGCACCTTGAGTATCCCACTTCAGGTCCCATGAACTTGTATATGGCTTATGGTTTGTGATGTATCCTTGGAATTACTTAAGTACTCCTTATCCATGTCTTCCCTCACAGTGATTGTTACATTTATATTTGTTTCATTAAAGTCCTACTTCTGCATATATGTACATAGCTCATATATCCATATGGGAAGAAATAAATTTCTGTGACTGACTACAACTCATTTTTTCAGTGTCATGATTGCTAAAACAGGTGTCATTAACACTTTTTGATTAAGCTGACAGAAGAATACTGAATGTTCTTAATAACTTGGCATGTTAAACTATTTGATTTGATAGATCACTAATTTTCAGGTTTGGTTGTTCCAGCAGTGATGGTTTCATGTTGTAGCTGGAAATCCATTTTTTGGTCTTCTTACCCTTCTTTATGTGTTTTAGACTCTTATGAAGACTTGGTGACTAACTATTTATAAAGTGACAGGTACTCATTCTCTAATATTGGCTACCTTTGTTTTAGTAAATTATACCTTCATTATTAAATCTTAACATATTACCTACCCTTATTACATTCAGCAGGTTCTGAGTATTAAAAAATGTTATTTCACATTATTAACACTTTTTACAACAAAATACTTACTTATTAATGTAATAAATGGAGAATGTCAAAATACATGAAAGGATAAGTAAACTGATTTGCTCATATTGCTCTGTTTATTTTTAGCAAAATAATGGTGGTTTTGGTCATATTTTAAGTTCAGAAAATAAGAAGAAGTAGCTGCTTACAGACAAAGTGGTTTGGACTTTCAATCATGAAATTGAAAGGAATTTTTTTTTGCTAGAGGCTATTTTTATTAATTAAACATGCCTAGTAATTAATGATTAGTCCCTAAAGGGCTAACTTTTGAGAATATTCATTATCCATTGCTAACAATCTTTGCTTTTAGTTATCTTAGCTTTTGTGATCACATGTCCTTCAACTTTATCTTCTCTATATTTTCTTCAAGAGCTCTTCTGTAGTTACATGTTCTGTTTCTTCAGCTCTCTATGTTACCTACCTTTTGTTCATTTAAAAAGTGATGGGTCTATAACAAAGTGTTGGATTCTCTGGAGAACTAGCTATACAGCTGCATCTCTATAAATATACAGTGTAAAACGTGGGAGGTTTTTTGGTTGTGTTCTGGGTTTTTTGAGGGTGGTGTTTGATTTGTTTTGTTTTTCCCTTAGAATTAAACCTCTGTTGGATTTTGTGTTGTTTTTTTGAAAAATGTTCTTTTACTGT
Source organism: Phaethon lepturus (assembly GCF_000687285.1). Lineage (NCBI taxonomy): Eukaryota > Metazoa > Chordata > Aves > Phaethontiformes > Phaethontidae > Phaethon > Phaethon lepturus. Next base: position 52,388 of record NW_010532559.1, on the reverse strand, counting down.
GTATCTAACAGTGGTAGCTTCCCCATTTGTTCGAAGTTTTTCAAGAAAATATTTACTAGCCTGGGAAATGAGCCTCAAATATGTTACTCTTAAACAGTTTAAACTGCTTTTAAATTCTTTGTGCTTATGGTCCTTTTTTCCTCGTCCTTGTTTATTACTTACAGATTTATTACTGGGCTTTGAAATAATTTGTTTAGGAAGATGTCATTTTACTTCTCCTTTATGTGGCTCACCTCACGGTGCTGGTTTTGGCTGGGGTAGAGTTAATTTTCTTCATAGTAACTAGTATGGGGCTATGTTTTGGATTTGTGCTGAATACAGTGTTGATAAGGCAGGGATGTTTCAGTTATTGCTGAGCAGTGCTTATGCAGAGTCAAGGCCTTTTCTGGTCCTCATACAGCCCTACCAGTGAGTGGGCTGGGGGTGCACAAGAAGTTGGGAGGAGACACAGCTGGGACAGCTGACCCCAAATGACCAAAGGGATATTCCATACCATATCATGTCTTGCTTAGCAATAAACTAGGGGGAAGGTTGGCCAGGAGGCCACTGCTCAGGGAGTGGCTGGGCATTAGTTAGCTGGTGGTGAGCAATTGTTTTCATTTCCAGCACTTTTCTTTCTTGGGTTTTATTTCTCTCTCTTTGTTATTTGTGTTTTCACTATGTTATTTTATTAGTATTAGTATTAGTATTAGTATTAGTATTAGTATTAGTAGTATTATTATAATAAATTATTAAATTGTTCTTATCTCAACCCATGAGTTTTCTCACTTTTACCCTTCCAATTCACTTGCCCCCATCCCTCTACAGGGGGAGTGAGTGAGAGGCTGTGTGGTGTTTAGTTGCCGGCTGGGGTTGAACCACAACAGTCCTTTTTGGTGCCGAATGTGGAGCTCGAAGGGTTTGAGCAAGTAACAGAGCATATTAGAAGGGATTTATGTCTATTAACAGTTGCGGGTCATGATATTGATTAATCTGTTCTCTATATTAGTTTATCTGATCTGTGCCATGGTTTTTTTTTGCTGTACATATTAAAGATTGGTGTTGGCTTTTGCAGTTTGCTGCGCTCTGTAGTGATTAGTGATGTTTTGCCTGGGAGATTTGTTATTAAGACACTGACCTTGAGCTTAATCTGGTATATGGGATCTGTACTGAAGCTATTACTGTACTTTGGGTACCATCTCAATTATACTTCTTCTTCTGAGAGGGTTTTTTTTTGTGAGGAAATACAGAATGGAACCTTTGCTACCTTATTCTGTTATGTTTTCTCCCTATATATAACTTTCCAGTATATTGAACATCCTTGGGTAGTTAAAATACTTCTATTGGTATTTCTTAGGAATATTGCTTCAGTTTTGTCTAAGGTTAACAAGCAGTTTAGGAATATGACCCAGGCTCCACGAGTGTATGGTCATGGGTGGCACGGCATGTGGGAGAATATGGGCAAGTATCTGGAGAACATCTCATCTCCAATGGTCTGGAACTTCACTCCTGAACAACTACAGGATCCTGATAAAGTGATAGAATGATTTAAAAAAAAACAACTAAACATGGCTATTCCAAAGAAGCACAACTTACCACACTGTGCTGGGCCCTGGCCAGTATCTACCTAACACTGCTCAATATTATGCAGCACCCTCAGGAAGAAGGGAAGGAAAACATACCAACAGACACTATCCCTAAACTAGACACTGTATCAGTTGCCCCTATAACTACAAAGAAACAATGGAAGCAGAAGTCAGCTCATTTAGTAAGGGGTGAAGAAGCTTCTCCTAAGAGGGAACAGGAGAAAGAATAGAAGAGGCAGCCTGTTCTGCAGCAGAGCAGTCACAAGAACAGGAGGAGGAAGAGACTGAAATCATAAATGAGACAGAAACCACCTGATCCCTATCCCTAAGTGAGCTGTGAGATAGGCAAAAATATTTTAGCCATCAAGCAGGTGAGCTAATTCTCAGCTGGTTATTCTGATGCTGAGGTATTGGGGCCAGTAGTCAGGAATTAGAGGGTAAGGAAGCCCAGCGGCTACGATCCCTTGCTAAGGGTAAGGCTATTGACAAAAGGATTGGAAAAAAAGTAGGAGTCTTCAGCCTTTGGCTGTGAGTCCTATCGAGCGTGAAGGATGGGAATGTCTTCAAGGAAGAACTTGCAAATTCCCAAAGCAAATGCACCAACACTGAGGGAGGTATCCTGTATCTGAGGGAATTAGCCATGTTTGAGGTGATCTATAACAACCTGGATGATGCCCAGGCATCCAAAGACCCAGATGAAATCTGCTGCATGCAGTCCATGTGGCAAAATTTGGTATGAATTGCACTGATGTCATACACACACACCCTGGCAAAACATGAACAGGACAGACATGGAGGTACAAATGATGGATGAACTGGCCAGACAACCCCAAGAATATGAAGATAATTTCACTTCCTCCATGTGGTACTCTGTCCTGGCTGTGGACAGACTGACGCAAAAAGTGTCTGAGCAAGCCAAGAAGGATAGGTATTCCTCACGCACTCCAACCAAGGCCTCAGCTATTAAGGGTCAACCTTTTCCTGTTCAAGGGAAAGGATGTTGGTGGCATATACAACATGCAACCTTATGGTTCTTCCTGCGTGACTGGGGGAAGGACATAAGGAAGTGGGATAGTGAACCTACCTGGAAACTCGAAGTTCGGGTAGAGGAACTGCAAGGAAAAACAACAGCTAAAAAGCATCTATCCAGGTAAAATACTGTTCCAGCATCTGTTGGGCAGAATAGAAGGTCTGATCATATCTTTGACCATGATGAAGGGACTTCCATTTTGCAGTTACAAAAATCAAGTAATGAAGACTCTGGCCAGGAATAGAGGGGCCCTGCCTTTAGACAGGTGGAGGAAAGGGACAGCCGGGTTTACTGGATTGTGTGGATTCAGTGGCCTTACACATCAACCCCACAGGAGTATAAAGCTCTAGTGGACAAAGGTGTACAGTGTACTCTAATAACATCAGATTACAAAGGGGCAGAATCCATCTGTATTTCTGGAGGGACCAGAAGATCCCCAAAACTGCCTGTGTTGGAGGCTGAGGTAAGCCTAACTGGGAATGAGTGGCAAAAGCATCCTATTGTGACTGGTCCAGAGGCTCCATGTATCTTTGGCGTAGACTACCTTGGGAGAGGGTACTTCAAAGGGTACCAGTGGGCTTTTGATATAATTGCCTTGAGCACAGAGAAGATTAAGCAGCTCTCTAGCTTGCTGGGTCTCTCAGAGGACCTGTTTGTGGTGGGGTAGAACAGCAGGTGCCAACTGCTACCATAACAGTGCACTGGCGACAATATTGCACAAATTGAGACTCCCTGGTTCCCACCTGTAAGTTGGTCCAGCGACTGGGGAGTCAAGGAGTGATCAGTAGGACTCATTCGCCCTTTTACAGTCCCATATGGCCAGTGCAAAAATCTAACAGAGATTGGAGGCTAACAGTGGACTATCAAGGCCTGAATGAAGTCACACCACCACTGAGTGCTGCCACACCGGATATGCTAAAACTCAAATACGAACTGGAGTCAAAGGCTCCCAAATGGTATGCAACAATCGATATCGCCAATGCATTTTTCTTGATCCCTCACACACTGATTTATACTTCACATACTCTGATGGCAGAAAGGAAGCCTTCAAATTACCAGTATTGCATTATTTTTCTTGGAAAAAGAGATGTCATGACTGCCTATCAGCACACCCCCAGGAAACACACAAATTTTTATGCCTCCCTTAAGGTCAGAAATACCGTGGATCTACAAGGATTATTAATAAATTTACAACTGGCTTTAAACCTACAAAGTGCTGTATATATCATAGCTCACCATCACTGTACCCATGGGAACAGGTTGGTGATCTGGAGAAAATGGCTACCCATCTCAAAAAATAATAATTGAGGAAAAAAGAAAAGCCTTCCAGTCAAAATTAATGAAGTTACTGTTTTCTGAAACTAGTTTCTTTTGTCTATTGTATATTTCTATAACAAGTGTTTATTTAAAATCTAAAAAGAACAAGCAAAACTTTGGGAGATAATGGTTTGCAAATTGTATGAATTTCACTTTCCAGCTATCAGATCATCTTGGGTGAGTTTGACTGAAGCTGGGTAATATACACTGGTCGCAGGCTGGGAAATCACTGTCTGGAAAGGACCTAAATCCAGGAGGCATTTTAATTTAGTAAAACACTGGGACCCATGCTTAAGAATTCATGCTGTGCTAAACTGAAATGGCCTAGGAATTTGCCCAGTGGTTTCCCTAATCTACATTCCAGTAAATTTCACTCTCCAAATGCTAATAAACTGCAGCCTTCTGGTATTACACATTAGTTAAGGAGCTGAGGTGCCTTGGTGTGAAGGACTCTATACCAAAAGATCAGTAGTCTGTTTACATTCAGGAAATATGTATTGGTGTGCAGCTCTCTAGATTCATATCTGAATATGTCTTGTGTGACAAAACCTAAATATTCTATGCAACAAAGAGAAGAGAACAAAGAAAGAAAGAAAGGAAAAAAGACCACCCTTTACCCCCCAAAAAATAAGATTTAAAAATGTTGTTGATATCTGATTCTTTATACGGTATAAAGATATCTAAAGCTACTAACATGCTATTTTTTTCCTTGCACCTTTATAAAGTGTTGCACAATGCCACCAACTTTTTTACAGACTCCTAGAAGCAAATTTTGTAGTTTTTCTATAATATATATAAAAGAACTAATCAATTTAGATACAACCTTCAACAATTGTATCCTAGCACAGCTATTTTGTGAAGATCAATACATTGCTCTTCCTTGATAATTTTGAAACAAGACAGATTCAAACTTGAAATACAGTGAAGATTTTAAAAAATGAGAGCTATTTACCATGGCATGTATACATTGCCAATGTTGCATTATCAGATTTTGTGGTGCATCCTCTATGAATGGTAAATTTAATGTCATGAATAAATATTTTTCTGATATATTCTTACTGAAGGGAGATTTAATTCTGGGAAGTCTTTTTGCCGGTTGCATAGATCAGATGATCACAGTAAACACAGTTAAATTACGCATCAACAGATGAGGAAATGCATGCATATTCCATTGTTAGAGTCAATGAAAGGCTTGATCCAAGGTGTACATGGTAAATAGATGTATTTTTTTTTTTAAAGAGGTTTTGGTTGCAATTATCACACTGATTTAGGTGCCTCAAAAGATATGTGAATGAAAAAGAAGAAAACACAAACCTCATTATTTGGTAAAAATAAATTCCTTATCTCCAGCCTTTTATAAAAATATTTGTATGTTATATCTAGTGGAAGGTGGCATTAAATAAAAGAAAAGCAATGATAAAAATGCAGTCAGTGCACCCATATCAAAGTGCAAATCTTCACATAATGACTACAGCAACCCATCATTATAATTTTAGGCACAGAGTATTCAGATTTCCCCAAAGTAATTAGAAATGATGGTGTAATTGAGTATTCCATACCTTCAGAAAGGTATTTGTCTGACTCTTTAATAAAATCTGCATAAATTATATTCCAAGAACATCCTAAGATGCATGTTATGATTTAAAAATACAATCTTAATTTATATAACAAAATGTATGACCATTAATTATTCTTGCAAAAAAATTATCAGTACAGCAAAACTGTGTACCTTTTGAACTAGAAAAGAAATAATTGTCTATCTGGAAAAACTGTGTTATTCAGGTGTTTGTTTTTCTCTTTTAAATGCAAGCATTTAAATGCAAGGATTTGCCCTTTTTCAGAACTCCTTAAAGAATTAATTTTATAAATACCTCTGACAAAGAGGATAATGTAAAAACCTATTACTGGCCACAGTTCACTGGCAGATATTCTGCTATGAAGCCATGATTTAAGAGTACCAAAAGAAATCAGAGGGAAGGTCTTTGTGAGATACTAGTGGTAATAACCAGCTCCCACCTGTGCATTTGAAAAATTTCTTTCAATTCATTTGCCAATTAAGTCATTGATCATTTATATTTTTACTATTTCTGATACTAAAGTTAAAATTTCATGTGAGACAGATGTGTGCCCTAATGGCCCTAGTCACACAGCCTCTCATCAGTGACAGATGTAAGGTCCCATCGCATTGTGGTTGCGTCTGATTGTGAGCTATGGGGAGGATTTGGTTCCGGCTGCAGCTCAGAAATGTCACAGAACAGCTGTTTTTCTGAGATTTTTTTCTTTACATGTTGGGCTTAAAAGTTTTATGAGTACTGCTTACAAGTTTCAGGCCCGTGTAATTATCTACAAGATCTGGCTAATGAGGTATTATCACTGAAAGGCAAATTCAACTCTATTATGAACATATATCATAAATTCCAGATTGTCCCATAGCTTGCTGCAGTTGGTGGAAAATTTTCAGTTTATTACAGTAAGCCTTGGATGAGGCCTTGTCCTGTATCATAGAATCATAGAATCACAGAATCATAGAATCATAGAATGGTTTGGGTTGTAAGGGACCTTTAAAGGTCATCTAGTCCAACTCCCCTGCAGTGAGCAGGGACATCTGCAACTAGATCAGGTTGCTCAGAGCCCCATCCAACATGACCTGGAATGTTGCCAGGCATGGGGCATCTATCAGCGTTCTGGGCAACCTGTGCCAGGGTTTCATCACCCTCATGGTGAAAAATTTCTTCCTTCTATCTAGTCTGAATCTACCTTCTTTTAGTTTAAAACCATTACCCCTTGTCCTATTGCTACAGACCCTGCTAAAGTGTTTGTCCCCATTTTTCTTAGAAGCCCCCTTTTAAGTACTGGAAGGCTGCAGTAAGGTCTCCCTGGAGCCTTCTCTTCTCCAGGCTCAACAACCCCAACTCTCTCAGCCTTTCTTCAGAGGAGAGGTGTTCCAGCCCTCTGATCATTTTGGTGGCCTCCTCTGCACCCACTCCAACAGCTGCATCCATGTCTTTCCTGTGCTGAGGGCTTCAGAGCTGGACGCAGTATTCCAGGTGGGCTCTCATCAGAGTGGAGTAGAAAGGCAGAATCACCTCCCTCAACCTCCCTGACTTGATCAAAATTGCCTTCCAGTTATTCCGCGACAGAATTTGGCACCATGACTTGGATTCACTCATCCTGCTTTGCCTGGGAGGACCGCAGACTGATCCCTGCTGAAATCCCCTTGATGGCACTTAGAAAGGTAAGGCACCTTTTGAAATCCCTACTGGAGCTTCAGATGAAGGTTGTTTGTATGGACAACAAGGACTCTAGAAGTCAGGATGTTCTTACAGACCTAATCATAAGTCACTGAATCACAGAATCACAGAATCATTAAGGTTGGAAAAGAGCTTTAAGATCACCAGGTCCAACCATTAACCCAACACCACCGTGCCCACTAAATCATGTCCTGAAATGCCACATCTACATGTTTTTTGAATACTTCCAGTGATGGTGACTCAACCACCTCCCTGGGCATGGTTCCAGTGCTTGACCACTCTCTCAGTAATGAAATTTTTCCTAATACCCAATCTAAACCTCCCCTGGCACAACTTGAGGCCATTTCCTCTCGTCCTATCACTAGTTACTTGGGAGAAGAGACCAAGACCCAGCTCACCACAACTCCCTTTCAGGTAATTGTAGGCAGCAATGAGGTCTCCCCTCAGCCTCCTCTTCTCCAGACTGAACAATCCCAGTTCCCTCAGCCGCTCCCCATAAGACTTGTGCTCCAGACCCCTCACCAGCTTCGTTGCCCTTCTCTGGACACGCTCCAGCACCTCAATGTCCTTCTTGTAGTGAGGGGCCCAAAACTGAACACAGGATTCAAGGTGCGGCCTCACCAGTGCCCAGTACAGGGGCACAATCACTTCCCTACTCCTGCTGGTCACATTATTCCTGATACAGGCCAGGATGCTGTTGGCCTTCTTGGCCACCTGGGCACACTGCTGGATCATGTTCAGCCGGCTGTCAACCAGCACCCCCAGGTCCCTTTCCGCCAGGCAGCTCTCCAGCCACTCCTCCCCAAGCCTGTAGCGTTGCATGGGGTTGTTGTGACCCAAGTGCAGGACCTGGCACTTCGCCTTATTAAACCTCATACAGTTGACCTTGGCCCATCAATCCAGCTTGTCCTTGATATCCCTAGTAAAGAAAGCAAAGAAACTCATAAACTTCAAAGCCTCTTCTAAACTAAAGTATTTCTGGAAGCAATCTGAGATCTGTTGTCACAGACTAATCTAATTTTTCTTCTTTTTTATTGCCTGAGAAGTTTTCTACCTCCCTTTCCATTTATCTGATAAATACCAGCTTTTATCTCTAAGAATTGGGTTGTATTTCCTGTATTTCTTGTGTTTTCTTGCCTTACACAGTAAGTTGGTCCCCCTCTGTACAATATATACAGTAATATTTAGGGTACAAAATAAAGAAGCTATTTCTACCTGTGTGTGACCAGAATCTTTATCTTCTTTACCTCAGTGGGGAACAGTAGATGGGCAGTAAGGAGACACATTTTTAATGGACTTCTTACAGGCATGTCTTTTCACAAGAAAAGTACCCCAAATCTTACTAACTTGCATGGGTAAGAGAGTTCGACATGTAAATCAAACCAAATAAATATATAGCGAAGTGTAGTGCAGTGCAGTATAATGTAGTGCAGTCTAGTGTGGTATGGTGTAGTGTTATTTGTACAAAACCTGATGGTCACTAGACTCCTAAACTGCTAGGAGCCTTTGATAGCTTGTAGCAGTTCAACGGGAACACAAGAAATTTTGAGATGATGAGGAAAATTAAAAACCAAATCAGACACAGCTGACCAGAATTTCATCTCAGTGTTGTCCAAAACTAAGAGTGGTTCAGAGAGAGAGTTATCCTCAAAAAATATAGTTATTAAACTATGACCAGCACAACTGATCTAGAATTGAAGTGTGCTATCAACATAGGTAAATCATATCATCTCCAAATACTTGTGCACTGATCTAAAATCAGTACCTCAGATATTGTTAAAAACTATCTGACTGCTTCTTGGAGAAAATTGTACAAATCTGAGTTAATCCGTTTGGAAAACAGTCACCAAATATCATTCTGTGAGGAATAAGTCTTAAGTTTTCCAACACAAAAAACCATTAAAGTGACAAGAGCAACAGAAACCATGTACTATTCAGAATCATATTCCTTATGGTTAGTAGAAGAAATCTGTGGCATATCTGACTTTTTCCAACTGAAACTGTGAAGGCATTTTTTAGAATAGCATGTAGTAAGTTACAGTGGTTTGAAAATTACTTAACAAACTGTCTATATCCTCTAAAACTAGTGTATATCCAACCTTTTTTCAACAAAAGAAATAATAGAAAGTAATTGTTGTTAGCTGTTTTTCTTTCTTCCCTCATGTGCTATATGACTCCTAAGGAAGCTTCTGTTTATGTCAGAGAAAGTAAAGAGTATTGGTGACACTGGCTAATGATCTCATTTAGATGACCAACAGGAAGAAAACATTAGTATTTCTGAAGTAGTCAACAGCAGTCAGTATCATGAACAAATTAATTCATAGAAGTGGTAAGTGCTACTGTTTAATTAATGTGTTGAACGAATATCTCATCTGATGACTAATTTTGCAATGACAGTAGGGATGAGTTTCTTCCTCTCTGTGCTGGTTTTGACTGGGGTAGAGTTAATTTTCTTCACAGTAGCTAGTATGGGGCTGTGTTTTGGATTTGTGCCAGAAACAGTGTTGACAATACAGGGATGTTTTAGTTATTGCTGAGCAATGCTCACACAGAGTCAAGGCCTTTTCTGCTTCTCACACCACCCTGCCAGCAAGTAGGATGTGGGTGCACAAGAAATTAGGCGGGGACACAGCTGGGACAGCTGACCCCAAATGACCAAAGGGGTATTCCGTACTATATGAGGTCATGTTCAGCATGTAAAACTGGGAGGATTTGGCCGGGGGGGGTTAGTCACTGCTTGGGGACTGGTTTGGTATTGGTCAGCAATCGGTAGTGCACAATTGCATTGTGCATCACTTGTTTTTTATATTATTATTATTAATATTAGTATTATCCCATCCTTTTCTGTCTTATTAAACTGTCTTCATCTTAACCCACGAGTATTAGCTTTTTTCAAATTCTCTGCCCCATCCCACTGCGGGGGGCAGTGAGCGAATGGCTGTGTGGTATTTAGCTGCCTGCTGGGTTAAACCACAACACCCTCCAATGTAATCTCTTCTCATTACAGTGAAGACTCTTCAGTTCCTGCTGTAACGTACTCTCTTCACAAGCAAGTAACAGGCACTAGGTTGTTTTGTAGCTCCTAATCTTTACTGGAGGCTGAAATCAACAAATGGAAGACAAGCAATGAGAAAGTCTTAATCCGAAAAGGGGACAGCAGTGATTGATTCTAGTGGCACGACAAACCTTGACATCTGTTGTTAATGACTGATCTGCAGTACCTTTTGAGGTATACTGGTAATCAAAGAGAGTTTCTGAAGTTCTCTACTTTGGGACAGTATCGGATATCAAAATTACCTTCTTTCACTGGTGTTTGCTTGGAAATATTATTTATCCTTTTTTATTTAATGACTGGGTGTCTGCTTCTTAATGATTTCCTTGCTAAGCTATTGCAAGTCTTTGTATTTTATGTATGAGTACAAAGTTACTTAAAAGTGCCTATTGGTTAGTGGCCCTGATTTCCTTCGAGTTACATTTTACAAAAATGAAAAAATTAACTGTAAAATTTTAGTGAAAACAAGACAAGTCCCAGATGTCATGATCATTGGAACAGAATCTAAGATATTCTTATTTATTCTTCCCAGAATACAGCAACCACAGCAAAAGGAGAAGCTCAAAACAGAAACACACACTAAAATACTAAAAAAAAAAAGAGAAGGAAAAATGCGTCTTGATAACATTTTGGAGAGATCACTTTTTCAGCCATATCTTAAATTAAAGTTCCTTTTTATAAGGCACTCAAATATGATACTGATGTTTGCTTGAATAGAACTCACATAGACAGATCTGAACTTTTATTGAAGCAGAAATGATTGATGATGTCTACTATTACATGAGGGATGGCTAAGTGGCTGTGAATGCTATTTTATTGACAGTGCTTGATCCTTGACTGATCTCAGAGGAAAAAACAATGGTTATATAATGTCACTTCATCACACAAGGAGCTTTCAAGACACTTCATAAATGATTTGCAATGTTTTACCACATGAATTTCAGATACAACTTTACTATTATATATTTCTTGTATTCAAATGCAGATAAATGTAATTAAGCATGGATTAAATATTCATGTTTACTGCTTAGAAAACTAATGCATTTTGAGAAGAAATACCATATAGTATTATTTTAATATGTACTTCAGGGACTGAACTTTTGATGTGAGTTTTGCGGCAATGACCATTACCAGGACTTAATTGCTTTTTACACAAAAGCCTTTTGGTGCAATTCTGACAACATAAAAAATGGATTAAAGTGAAAAATACTTAGATGAAGATACTACCTCACCAGCAGTACAAATATTACTGCAATCAAAAAGAAAACAATTCTTTTATTAAGGTGGCCATGCTGGTTTTTGAAGTACTATTTTAGCTGTTAAACATGGTGGAAAACAATGATTAGAATGTTACAAGAACTCTTTTTAGGCAAGCTGTACAAAATTAAGTGGCATATCTTGGGGCTTCTGACAAAGTTATGCCCTAAGTTTATGTCCTCCACCTATGCTAAGCTTCATTTGAAGCAAATGCTAAGCTGTTTAAATTTCTCTTATAACCTTTCAAAGGTCAGTTTGATTTTGATTTGTCTTAATTTTTTTGTCTTAATTTCTCTTTAGTCCATGCAGTGAACTCAAGTTGTCAGGAGCTTATGTGTCACTAAGTCATCTGTCTGCAAATCAGAGGATGGAGCTGATGACAGGTAGAGGAGGTAATCTTGTCAATACTCTTGAGCTAAATCATCTTCACTCACAAGCCAGACTCTTCAGTGCATGTACAAACACTGGACAGACAATGCCAGTTCCTGCTCCATACCATAAATGCATGATCTTGCACTTCTGAACTAGTAAAGTGCTATTACTAGCATAGTCACTGCACCTAAAAGTTCATCCATAGAAGGAAAACTTGTTAGTTATCTTAAATTTTTTGATGTTGTTGGTTAGGAACTTTACTTTAGCCGTTCAGAGTGAATTTTGATGAGAAAATGGCTTAGTACGTTGTCAAAAGACTTCCTTTTCTCTTGCTTCCTAATTCCTTTCACCACTGAACTCTGATCCCCAATTCTTTCAAGTATCTGGTAGACTTTTTTATTGAATAAGAGCTTTTGCTCAATTTCAAATAAAGTTTTCAGAAGATTTTAATCTTTTGATGTCACTAAGATTTAATATGCAGACAAAAATGCTTCAGTTTAATTTTAATGCTTCAGTTTAATTTAATTTAACATTTGATAAAGCTGTAGATATAGAACCCTTATCTCACTCCTCCCTATGTAATCTCTAGCACAGTTTTGGGTCATGACAATGAGCTCTTTCCCAGACACATCCAGCATAGTTTGGATGTTATTATGGGTTAAATGTCATTCTTACTTAGTAGTATGGACAACACCATCTTTTTTTTTTCATGGTTAGGAAGCATGGTGAGAGGAAGAATGTGGTGCTTTATGAAAACAGGTGACTCTGGCTCATTTCTGGTAACGTAGATGTGACCTGCAGGAGAAATTAGGGATCTAACATTGCAGAATTTAGATAAAATATTCTTAACCTTATTTTGATGTTGAAACAAGACTGTGTTCTAGATTGTAACTGTTCTTACAGTGTGTGAGAATGCAGGGTTCTTTCCTGACTCGCACTCAGCCTTTTCTATTGAGTTTACTCTGTATCAAAGTTAGCAGGTGTTAGGTTTTTAGTTTTGCTTTGGGTTTTTCCCTTCTTATCAGACCAATAAATTAAATCTGAGATTAGAAAATTGGTCTATTCTCTCTCCTTTTTCCTGGACTCTCATTATCTGTAATAATGATTCTTGAGTCAGAATCAAGTATAATATCAGCAAAAACAACATCTACTTGGAATGGAATAAAATCCTATGTCTTCTATAGCTGAATATGTACTCTAGTGTTAGCTATTGTGAAAGCCTACTTTTGACAGGAAAGTAGCCATGATTTACACAAAGAATATCCAATATGTTAAATAACGAGCTCCACATTGACAGCCACTTTTCTAACCATAACCACAGTTTTCAGCAGTCCATTCTAACACTTCCTCTGACAGAAAATTCACCTAGCAGATTAAATTTAATAACACAAGAACAAGAACCTTATTCTGAAAATATCACTTGAAGTGCCACCAGCAGTCATGTTAAAGTGATAACAGAATTCTGCTTCCTATAGCATTTCATTGCATTTTATAGTACATAAAATACCAGAGAGGCAGGAAAGATTCTCTGAGGTTCACAGACATAGGTATAGGTGATCAACAAAAATCAACATATTCATGAACATCTGTGTGAAAAGGACACAAGTTTTACGTTTGTACTTTCCTGTCCCTGCTGTATTCCCTGGGTAGTGCTGGTACCTGAGATGAAAGCAGGAGTGCAGCTACACTCAGGGACCCAGAAAAGATGATGAGAAAGAAATTGTGTGGCTAACTAACTTACAGAAGTTTCAGTTTATAACCCCTTCGCTATTTATTAGATGACAGGCATAGAACCTGACACAGCCTTTCCCCCCGGTATGAATGATGCTGAAGTGATACAGTTTGGGCATCATCGATCTATTAACCCAGAATTAGAGTGAAGGGAATGGAAGAAGCGCAGCACGATATCACATAATTTGAGGCAGGGTACATGGTGGTTGCCACAGTTGGATTGTTCAACAGATAATTCCTGTACCCAAGAAACAGCTAGAATCGCAGCTTCTCCATTGTGCCCTATATTCTGTGAAACCTATTTTCCAGTTTAAATATCCACTGAGTGTTAGGAGAGTGCTGTTTTAAAATGCGTTGTATATTAGGAAGGTTTCTGTGCTCTCAGCTTTCTAAAACACTGCAGGTTTGAAAGGACATAATTCAGTGTTATAAGTGGGTTTATGCTTCATTTTGTGTATACAGAGTGTTGTTAGAGTGCTCACCTGAAACACAGGTCCTTTTTTAAGGTGTCTGTTTTAAAGTGTCTCACTGTGTGAGTCTTGATAAACAGGACTGGAGAGCTAGTTTTTTTGGAATGTCAACCTCAAATTAGATAAGAATTTATAACATTGATCTTAACTGAACACCTTTCAAGTCTCAATTTATAAAGTTGTCATTTGTATCCTAAGTGCAAGGAAGATTTGTAAATCAAAACTTTGCATTTAGCATGATTTTGAAATGTGTCAACAAAATGCATTTTACTGACTATGGAGCTACATTTTAACTAGAGGCTATGTTTAAAATAACAATTTCTAAATTAAATTCTTCTGTGTGTTTTAGCATGAGACTTTTATAAAATCTAGGGAAAATATATTCAAACTTTTGAAAGTGTACATTTTAGGTACACAAAAAAAAATTGACAGGGAAAAAATGCAGGCATCTATTATGTCTAATTTCCCCTCAATATGGTCAGTTTCTGGGAAAATTTTTCCATAACTTTTAATATCTTTTACATGAGAGCCAATTAACATTGCAAACACTGGACAAGTTAACAACTGCCTGAATCAGGGAGTTTAAGGGCAATCTTGTAAAAACAGTATTTTAAAGACATCCACATGATCATCAGTTTTGTTGTTCAGCAACCTAATTAAAATAGACCAAAAAAGATTAAAAATTCAAATTGTGTTTCAAAATGGTATGCCTTTCTATCCTAATTAAATAATCAAGTTAACAAAATAGTAAGAAGCTGCTATCTTAATTACAGCTTTCAGTTTATCTTAATTGAGGAATACAAGAATGTAACACTTCTGTTATGCTTTCTGATACCAATGACAAAGGACTGATGAAACTACATTTTTCTAAGAAAATTATACAACTTGAATAGCATATTAGGAATTTGCATTTTCTAAATGCATGTAGCAAAACTCCCACATATACAGAAAAGCAATATAAAGTCATGTCCTACTTAAATCTCCCTCTACTTTACTATATTTGCATAGGACTATATAATTATATAGTTCTTACATCTCAGTAGTATCAGAATGAATTTATGAAATATATGTTGTCTCTTACTAACAAAAAAAATCATTGTTGTAGTCAATGACTAAATATTCCCAGATCAAATCAGTAGTCCTTGCCTTCTGTACACCATCTGAATACCATTTTTTTTCCTGACTGTAAAACTGTATCTAGGATATAGCAAAGCCTGGATCATTAGCAAACAAGGTCTTTAACTGCTTCAGCACTTGTTTGTTCTTAGGATATCCTACCTATCTTGCACTGTGATTTTGACTCTATAAAGTTTTCTGAATTCCTATGAGTAGAAGGTTAACTTCTACTTATTCCAAAGAAGTCATAGTATCATAGAATCATAGAATGCTTTGCATTGGAAAGGACCTTCAAAGATCATCTAGTCCAACCCTTGTGCCATGGGCAAAGGCATCTTCCACTAGATCAGGTGGCTCAAAGCCCCATCCAACCTGGCCTTGAACAATTCCAGGGATAGGGCATCCACATCTTATCTGGGCAACCTGTTCTAGTGTCTCATGACAGTCATCGTAAACAATTTCTTTCTTATATCTAATCTAAATCTACCCTCTTTCCATTTTAAATCGTTGTCACTTGTCCTGTCACTGTAGGCCTTGATAAAACGTCTCTCCCCATTTTTCTTATAAGTCTTCCTTTTAAGTACTGGAAGGCTGCAATAAGGTCTCCCTGGAGCCTTCCCTTCTCCAGGCTGAACAACCCCAACTCTCTCAGTTTTTCTTCAGAGGAGAGGTGTTCCAGCCCTCTGAACATTTTGGTGGCCCTCCTCTGCACCCACTCCAACAGGTCCATGTCTTTCCTGTGCTGAGGGCTCCAGAGATGGATGCAGGACTCCAGGTGGGGTCTCACCAGCGTGGAGTAAAGGGGCAGAATGACCTCCTTTGACCTGCTGGCCATGCTTCTTTGCATGCAGCCCAGGATGCCGTTGGTCTTCTGGGCTACAAGCACACATTGCCAGCTCATGTCCAACTTTCCATCCACCAGTACCTCCATGTCCTTCTCAGCAGGGTTGCTCTCAAGCCCTTCATCCCCCAACCTGTATAGATACTGGGTGTTGCCCTAACCCCAGTTAATGCAGGACTGTGCACTTGCCTTGTTGAACCTCATGAGGTTCATACAGGCCCACTCCTCAAACCTGTCAAGGTCCCTCTGGTTGGCATCCCTTCCTTCTAGTGTATCGACTGTACCACTCAGTGTCATCCACAAACTTGCTGAGGGTGCACTCAATCCCACTACTGATGTCAATGATTAAGATATTAAATGGTTTTGGAGCCATTATGGACACCTGAGGGGCACCACTCATTACTGGTTTCCACTTGGGCATTGAGTTATTGACTGTAAGTCTTTGAATGTTGCCATCCAAACATTTCCTTATCCATCTAACCATCCATCCATCAAACCCATATCTCTCCAATCTAGCAGTAAGAATGTTATGGAGGACCATACCAAAGGCCTTAAAAACATCCAGGTAGATAACAACAATTGACCTTCCCTTGTCCACTGGAGTCACTTCATCATAGAAGGCCACCAGATTAGTCAGGCATGATTTGCCCTTGGTAAAACCATGTTGCTGTCTCTAACCACCTCTCTGTTTTCCATATGTTTAAATATAGCTTCCAGGAGGATCTGCTCCATGATCTCACCAGGCACTGAGGTGAAGCTGACTGGTCAGTAGTTCCTAGGGTCCTCCTTTTTACTCTTTTTAAAAATTGATGTGATATTCCCTTTTGCTTCAGTCACAAGGGACTTTGCCCGACTACCATGACTTTTCAAATACGAAGGAGAGCGTCTTAGCAACTGCATCAACTGATTCCCCAGGACCCTGGGATGCATCTCATTGGGTCCCACAGACCTGTGTATATTCAGACTTCTTAGGTGGTCTTGAACCTTATCTTCTAGTCCTAGGAAGGTCCCTCTATCCTTGCTGTCCATAATATTTGCAAACTAGAACAGATTATGATTCTGGAGAAAAAAAATTTAACATGCCAAAGTACTTGCAGTATTCCATGCATTAAATAGTCATCTTATTTTTTCAACTTTTTCTTCTTTTTTCTATTTTTTTTTTCCCCTTGGATATTTCCACTACTGGAAAAGGTGACAGCAATTAAGAAAAATGAAACATGGTTAATTTCTATTTGTATTTATCACACTAACTTGATCTTAAATACCTAAATACCAACAAGAATGAGTACACATTGTGGTAAAAACTGTACAAATCCTTCCGTAGTTTCAAAGAAATAACATGTTGAATAAACAGAACAGATCTAAATATGGGAGAGGTATAATACTCAAGTGGGAAACATACCGTTTGATGGCAACAATGTTGTGGTTAAGTCATTTATTTTTGTTTCACTATTTATGGAGTGTAGGGATTTAGTTAGGAGAGGAGCAGTCATATAGAAAAGAAAGGAAAAAAGACATTCCAAGGTAGAGGAACATGTCAAGGAATTACACCTTGGCATGAAGAAAAAATTGTATTAGAAATTTGATACTAGAAAGGCACTGGGTTGAAAGCAAAACCAGAATTCTCAAACTTCTGTGTTTCCACTGATTGAAATACCTTTTTTTCTGAAGAGGGGAAGTTGTTATTTGTGGAGTTCTAGAGTTAGAAAAGTCTTGGTGGGGAAGGAGATAAATAAAGTAATAATGGTTTGTTCTTACTGTATACTGTGAATATAGACAATTGTGGCCATTTAACTAGCAAAGAATGTTGAATTTAATTTATTTATGTAATAACAGCCAGAGAGGCACTTAAAGACAGAATTCCATTTCAATATCCACATATAGTATCCATAACTATCCAGAGCAGAAAATGTGTGGCCAGCTATATGTCACAGTGGAAAGAATAGTGTGTAATAGCAAGCCAAGAAAATTTCTTCAGCTTTACTTTAGTTCCAACAGAAATACTGGAATGATAAACAATTAATTTGTAAGAATAGCAATACAACCAATGAAAGCAGACATGGATTTATTAGGACCTCTAACAAATCTTTTCAATAAAGGAAAAAGAGTAAATCTGGAGTTCATCTGCCAAAGCACAGCTGATTCTAGGTTCCTTACCCAGTCAATATAGAGAACTAGGAATTTGGGGGGCAAAGTTTACAACATCCTAAGTGTCTGGTTCCGGGTATTAAACTTAAAAAAAGATAGAGATGGTGTTGATGTGTGGTCCAGAGTAGATCAGGGAGAATGACCATAGGTTTATAAATGATTGACTGTGAAAAGAAAATGAAAGACTTATGTCTCTTCAGTTCACAGATGGACACAGAGGAGAGAAAAAATGAGATGACTATGCAAACATGTAAAAGGCTACTATCATAAGAAAGAGAATAATCAAACGTAATAAGAACAAAGACTGAGAGGTTTAATTCACAGGCAGGGACATTGACTTAATTTGAGAAAAAATTTCTAGTAAGAACGATGAATTATTAGACTGGATTGCCTGAAGAAGTTGTGAAAAGGTTCTCAACATTTACAAAAACGTTACATAAACTGTTGTCAGATATCACACAGATATGTAAGTCATGGCTGAAAGGAGAAGACTAAAGTGGATGATCTTCTGATGTCAGCCCTAGCATTCCATGTTTCTATGTTTCTTTATTAACTAACAATGAAACCAACTGTTCTCATAATTTTACATATTGAATTAGACATATTCCAATACATACTGAATTGGGGATGTATATCTATAGAATGCATCCAGTAGTGAGACAGTGAGTTATTTACATTAGGCTATGCAAGCTGGGATGTTTAGGTGTATCTGAGCCAAATTGAACTCAATCTCTCCCTGCCAACACCTTTTATTCTATCAATTAAACCTTCAGTGGAAGAAAATACTCCTGATTACATTTTTTCAAGAGAAGTTTTTATTTATTGATCCATCCTTCCTTTTTAAAAATCTTATGTCAGAAAGTTCCTAGTCGTTTCTGTCTACAGGTTAATGTAATCAGCTTCTGCTGTTTGATTTTTGTAGGAACATTTTTGTTGTGCATTTTCCTGAGGGAAAAAATACAGAAAAAGACAGAAAAATACCCTGTCTATAACAAATGTTTACAAAATATTTTTCATCTTTAAAAATCTCACAATTATTTAAAAAATGTGGCTCTAGTCTTGAAATTATTAATGTATTTCCTAAACCTTCTACTCTTTGTGTTTAATGAGGGTAACCATACATGTAATGCTAAAGCTATGTAAAGATTTATGGAACTGAGATCTACCTGTGCAATTTTATCTGTAGAGCTAAAATGCTGAAAGTTTCTTAAGATTCCTTACTTACATGACACTGTAATTTCAGCGGAGAGCTTGAATTTCTTACTACTGCTTCTCCCAGGCTTTCCTTTAAGTCTATTTTGAAAAAAAAATGTACACTTGTAGGCTACAAAAGGCATCTCAGCATTATTTTTTTTACCTCCTATAAAACATCCCATATTATTTAATGGATGGAGTGCCAATATTGGAGTTCATAATATGGTTATGACACTGCAAATGTTAAAAAGGTAAATATTTCTCTTAAAAATGGTCAAAGGAAAAATATAATCATGTAAACTGCATGTGGTAAAGATGTTTCCATGATGATGCAACAAGAGTCATAGTTCTGCCCTGAATTATCTGTAAAGAAGATATTTTTGTTACAATTGTGATATCTGTTAGTTTAAAAAACCACAACCTTCAAGATCTCTAAGTCTGAAAAATCTGTTATTCAATCTGTTTGGTAAATAACAATAATTATTTATGATTTGTGAAAATAAACATATACAGAAACCCCAGTGTTTTGTATCAACACTTGCTACAATTTTATAGGCAAATGCCAGAATTTGCAGTTACCGAAACAAGTGTAAACCAAATGATAGCTGCAATATCATCTTACTTTGAAAACTGCTTACTTGTTCTGTTCTGATCCTTTTGCACATTTTATGCCACTGTCAAAGTAGGGTGACTAGTTGCTCTTTCCCTGCAGATATTTTTAGTATATTTTTTAAATTTCCCTTTGCAATACATTATCTACTCAGAACATGATAAGAAAATTCTTCCATCAATCTGCAAACCAAATGCTTCTAGTTAAGTTACACTATTATGAGAAAAAAACACAACTTACACCTACCCGCTCAGTGTTTGGATATTTGAATGATGAACTGTAGAACTATAAGGTCTTATAAAATTTTAAGTTGCCTCAAAAATTCTCAACAACAACCTAAGAAAAGATTTCTGACTTTGCTTTAAGGCAAAAAATATTATTAACCTTTCAGAAAGCATATACTTTTGCTTTCATTTGCTCTGTAGGAAATAAGTTTAGCCATTAATAAGACTTTCCTGAAAAGAAAAGATGTTAAGAATTGAAAAGTCTTTAGATTTTAACTGATGGGAGTTTCTCTTGAGTAAAAAAAAAAGTAATTAAAAAAGATAGTATCTTGTTAAAAACTAAACAACTTATTAATAAATACCAGCCTCCAGGTAGGAGAATTGCAATTAATTTATATTTACAATTATAATAATTTACTATGTAAATTAATTTTTCACTTCAATTAACAAAGTTCACAAACTGGTATTGCACTTATATCTCACTACGTTGAAGATTATATGTGATTCAAGAAAACTCACATTGAGGCAGGGGAAGGCGACCGGCCTGGCTGAACAGGGACATTTTGCTGGGACTCAGGGAAAAGAGGAGAGTTTATCATCTCTGGAAGAAGGGGCAGGCAACTCACGAAGAGTACAAGGATCTCGTTAGGTCAAGCAGGGACAAAATTAGAAAGGCAAAAGCCCAGCTAGAACTCAGTCTGGCCACAGTCGTAAAGGATAATAAAAAATG
>NW_010532559.1:28471-30116 GCF_000687285.1 Phaethon lepturus | reverse complement strand
GTGCTGGTTGACAGCTGGCTGAACATGAGCCGGCAGTGTGCCCAGGTGGCCAAGAAGGCCAACAGCATCCTGGCCTGTATCAGGAATAGTGTGGCCAGCAGGAGTAGGGAAGTGATTGTGCCCCTGTACTCGGCACTGGTGAGGCCGCACCTTAAATCCTGTGTTCAGTTTTGGGCCCCTCACTACAAGAAGGATGTCGAGGTGCTGGAGCGTGTCCAGAGAAGGGCAACAAAGCTGGTGAGGGGTCCTGAGCACAAGCCTTATGAGAAGTGTCTGAGGGAACTGGGGTTGTTTAGTCTGGAGAAGAGGAGGCTGAGGGGAGACCTTATCGCTCTCTACAACTCCCTGAAAGGGGGTTGTGGCGACGAGGGTGTTGGCCTCTTCTCCCAAGTAACTAGTGATAGGACGAGATGAAATGGCCTCAAGTTGCGCCAGAGGAGGTTTAGATTGGATATTAGGAAAAATTTCTTCACTGAGAGGGTGGTCAGGCCTTGGAACAGGCTGCCCAGGGAGGTGGTGGAGTTGCCATCTCTGGAAGTTTTCAAAAAACATGTGGATGTGGCACTTCAGGACATGGTTTAGGGGACATGGTGGCACTGGATTAATGGTTGGACTTTATGATCTTGAAGGTCCTTTCCAACCTTAGTGATTCTGTGATTCTGTGATCCTGTGAAGGCAGCAATCATAAAATATTCAGGAGAGTCTAACAACATATGTAGAACCAATTTAGTTTTATTTTTTCAACTTGTATTTTTAATTCAGTTGTACTTTTCTTTCAAAAAAAAAGCAAATCTATTTGCTATTCATCACAATTTCTTAACAGATATTCTGCTTTTACCCCCAAAACAGATAACATTTGTCAGAGCATTCACCTTGTAGTTGCAGGAACCTTTGTTATTTGTCCATACAAACGGAATTTTGAACACTGTAGGTTTCTTAAAGGGAGAAGAGAGGAGTGAGGAGAAAGTAGTTAAATGACCTTGCATTCAGCTGACACAGCACAAAATCAGGAAGGTTTTATTACAAACGTTGCAAAAGTCATCTATCACAATCTTAGGTGTTTGCACCTATTCACGAATACAGCAAGACCATGATGGAAGCAGGACAGCCAATATAATTTTCCCCAATCAAAGGTATCACATAGTTAGTATGTTCAGAAACTAACAAGGTAAAAACCCATCTCAAAATATTCATTGACTAGAAGTATACCTTTAACCAAAATGGATGTGGCCAGGTTTTTCACAACAGTTTACTCTCTGTATCCATCTCCCTGAAACAGAGAAGAGCCTCTGTTAATAACCCTATTTCGAAGTTTAAAAAACAGGGGCACAGAAAGTTCAGAGGGCTTGTCCAAATTACTTCAGGATTCCCTGTCATATAGAGGAATTAGATCAGAATCTGGCATCGAAGTTTACTTCCATAACTGCAAATCTAGTCTTCTATTTTTGCTCTTAAGAAGGGAAGATATTTCTCCTTTATCTTATTGTTATTTTCTATGAATGCCTTGTCAACTTTTCCATAGAGGCACTTTTTTTTCTAGTTTTTTATTACCTGTTGTATTACATCTATGAGAAAAGACTGCTGCCATGACCCTAAGGGCTGTTTTGTCTCTAGGTGTTGCAGGTGGAACCATCTCTCTCTCTCT
>NW_010532559.1:14980-28440 GCF_000687285.1 Phaethon lepturus | reverse complement strand
CTGCTGATGAATATTTTAGCTATTGCTGCATTTTCTGTTTCTTCTGTTACAGAAGTAGCATATCCTTACCAAGACATTCTTGAAATAATGTGAATACATTATTCACAGTTTTAATTTTCTACAGATAGTAAATGCATCACTTCAGAAATAACTTAAAAGCACAATAAAAATGCTTAATTTTAGTGGCTACGTATCTGTAGGTATCTGAGTACCCTCTGTAAAGTATATAGTAAAACACACAGAGCACATGACAGTTATAAACCCCCAGTAATTGCTACAAATTAATTTGGTCTATTTTAAGGCTTAGGAATTTTATTAAATATTGCTTAGATAAGCCTCAGTAAATTATTTATTGGGCAATAATCCTTAAAATGAATTTACTTTTGCTGGTGGTTGACCAGTTATAGCTGTTTAACAAACCATTCATAATAAAATAAGTACAGACATAAATGCTGCATAAACATCAACCAAGCCATTTTAAATTAACATAATCATCTGTTTATAATACTTGGTTTGATTCAGTGATTATAGCATCCCTTTGCAAGAAAAGAAATCCAGCCAGGTTTATTTTGTTTGGTTTTATTTTGTATATATACTTCTTGTAGGTTTGTGGGGAAAATATTGAGATAATAATAAGGTCATGCAATGAACTTGTAAGTCACAGATTTGATGGGTGCATATTTTTGCCCTAGATAGGTATATGTTACAGCTGTTATTGGCTACTCTTTTGAAAACTGTTTTTGCAAGGAGGACCTTTTCTTGGCTTCCATGAGTTAGCTCTTCCCAACTTTCATGTGATCACTCTGGACAGTGAATCCCCAACAGCTGTTGGTGGTTCACTTACCTGATACAATTCTCAAACTGAATAAAAATAAATAGTAATAAGCTCTTCAGGTAAATAAGTAATTCAGTAATAAGCCATTTAGGTAAAAAGAAGAATGAGCATGGCATTATGAAATGAGAAAGATAATCTAGGTATAATTCCAAAATAAAATTGAACAGTGTTGTCACCTTTGAGGATACATGCACTGTGGATAATGTGAAAAAAATGTAAGGAAAAAAAACCTGATGACTACATGTGAAGTAGAACGAAAAAAATGCCATATGATTAGATTAAATGGACAACATCCTGTCAGGATTTTGAAAGAGCTGCTACTTGAATACTCAGGTAAATCTCAGCTTGATAACATGAGTGATCCGAGAATATTTTTATCAGAAAGGATTACAGATGTAAATGGACACATGCAAATATTTTACCCATCCAAATGTTTTACCAAAGACAAATTGTATTGCTGTATCACGGTATCTTTCTTCAAAATGACTGGTCTTCTAGATGAAGTTAACAAAGACATTAATCCTGAACATAGACTTCAGGATATTTGAAGTGAAGGCACATAGATTTTACTAGTTGTCCTGGTTTCAGCCAGGGTAGAGTTAATTTTCTTCATAGAAGCTAGTGTGAGGCTGTGTTTTGGATTTGGGATGAGAAAATGTTGATAATGTGCTGATGTTTTGAGCTGTTGCTAAGTAGTCAAGGACAGTCCAGCTTCTCATGCTGGCCTGCCAGCGAGCAGGCTGGGGGTGCACGGGAAGCTGGGAGGGGACACAGCCAGGACAGCTGACCCAGGCTGGCCAAGGAGATATTCCATATCATACGACATCATGCTCAGTATATAAAGCTGGGACGAAGAAGAAGGGGTGGAGGGACGTTCAGAGTTATGGCGTCTGTCTTCCCAAGAAACCATTACAAGTGACAGAGCCCTGCTTCCCTGGAGATGGCTGAACACCTGCCTGCCCATGGGGAGTGGTGAATGAATTGTCTTGCTTTGCTTGCGTGCGCGGCTTTTGCTTTACCTATTAAACTGTCTTTATCTCAAACCATGAGTTTCCTCACTTTTACTCTTCTGATTCTCTCCCCCGTTCCACCGTGGCGGAGTGAGTGAGCGGCTGCATGGGGCTTAGTTGCCAGCTGGGGCTAAACCACGACACTAGTTCATCTTGAAAAGAGTAGCTGATTAACTAGTTGGAACGTTTTATTCATGCTTTCATTGTCTAGAGGAGAAGGATGTTGCGGGAGACCGTGCCAAAGGCCTTACGTAAGTCCAGATAGACAACATCGGTAGCTCTTCCCTTGCCCACTGATATAGTCACTCCATCATAGAATGCTGCTAGGTTGGTCTGGCAGGACTTGTCCTTGGTGAAGCCACACTTGTGGACACACATCACCTCCCCATCTTCCATGTGCCTTAGCATAGCTTCTGGGAGGATCTGTTCCATGATCTGCCCAGGCACAGAGGTGAGGCTGACAGGTCGGTAGCTCCCAAGGTCTTCCTCTCTACCCTTTTTAAAAATGGGTGCAATGTTTCCTTTTTTCCAGTCTCCAGGAACTTCACCTGACTGCCAGGACTTTTCAAATAGTATGGAGTTTGGCAACTACATCAGCCAATTCCCTCAGGACTCTGGGATGCATCTCATGAGGTCCCATAGACTTGTGCATGTACAGGTTCCTCAGGTGGTCATGAATCTGATCTTCTCTTACAGTGGGAGGTACTTTGCTCATCCAGTCCCCATCTTGCAGGCCATCCCCTCGAGAGTTGTTAGAAGAAAGGTTGCCAGTGAAGACTGAGACAAGGAAGTCTTTGAGTACCACCACATTTGATGGGTGGACTCTTGGGTAGATGAGGAATTGGTTGGATGGTCATACCCAGAGGGTAGTGGTCAACTGCTCAATGTCCAGATGGAGATCAGTGATGAGTGGTGTCCCTCAGGGGTCCATATTGAGACCAGTACTCTCTAATATATTCATCAATGATGTAGACAGTGGGATCGAGTGCACCCTCAGCAAGTTTGCAGATGACACCAGAGTGGTGTGGTTCACGCACTTCAGGGACAGGATGCCATCCAGAGGGACCTGGGCAAGCTCGAGGAATGGGCCTGTGTAAACCTCATGAGGTTCAACAAGGCCAAGGGCAGGGTCCTGCCCCTGGGTCAGGGCAACCCTGAGTATCAATAGAGGCTGGGGGATGAAAGGACTGAGAGCAGCCCTGCCAAGATGGATGTGAGTGCACTAGTGGATAAAAAGCTGGACATGAGACTGCAGTGTGCGCTTGCAGATGAGAAAGCCAACCATAACGTGGGTTGCATCGAAAGAAGCATGGCCAGCAGGTCGAGGGAGGTGATTCTGGCCCTCTGCCGCACTCTGGTGAGACCCCACCTGGAGTCCTGCATCCAGCTCTGGAGCCCTCAGCACAGGAAAGACATGGACTTGTTGGAGTGGGTCCATAGGAGGGCCACCAAAATGATCAGAGAGATGCAGCGCCTGTCCTATGAGGACAGGCTGAGACAATTGGGGTTGTTCAGCCTGGAGAAGAGAAGGCTCCGCGGATACCTTATAGCAGCCTTCCAGTACTTAAAGGGGACTTAAAGGTGGGGACGGACTTTTTAGCAGGGCCTGTTGCAATAGGACAAGGGGTAAAGGTTTTAAACTAAAAAAGAGTAGATTCAGACTCAATATAAGAAAGACATTTTTGACAATGAGCGTGGTGAAACACTGGCCCAGGTTGCCCAGAGACGTGGTAGATGCTCCATCCCTGGCAACATTCAAGGTCAGGTTGGATGAGACTCTGAGCAACCTGATCTAGTTGCAGATGTCCAAGCTCACTGCAGGGGGGTTGGACTACATGATCTTTAAAGGTCCCTTCAAACACACAGATTCTTTGATTCTATGGCACAGAACTGGGAAGGAATCAAAAGGTCATATAATCTGTATAACTGTGAGGGAAGAAGAAATCTACTTTGAGAGTAAAAAAGTTTGGCTTCTGTAGCTTAATAAAATGGAGGCTGAAAGAGAATATCTTCATTTTCTGTGGTGATATTAAATGAGGAAACTTTGATGGTGGAATGAATGAGTTCAGATGAAGACAGGTCCGATCTCCCCCTTGTTATTGCTGATTTATAAAGATGTTGGGAAGCTGGGAGCAAATATGGAGAATTATCAAAGAAATTACGAGACATATTCCTTTTTGCTAACACCACCACTCCCAACACTCATGTCCTTGTCTTTTGTAATTAGTATTGCATTTTCTTGTCTTGTTTGTTCTTATGAGTTATTATGCTGAAATTCAAAAGAGTTTCAGAATATCTTTAGTTCTGTCTCACACGTCGTAGGTAATGTTAGGTAAGGCTGTGCACATTTAAGAAGGAACTGAAATCGGGGTGTGTGGGCACTGTTATCAGTGGTGGCTGCTCTCACAGGAGGGGTAGTAGTCATGACACATCTCTTGGCTAGACGTATTAAAACATCTTAAATTAAAACACCTTATCTGCCCCTTCTCCTTATCCCCTGACACTCCCTTTCGACACTACAAGGTTCTGTAGTTTCCAATTACATGCCCATTTATGAACCAGTATATGTTATTAAACTGCAGGAATCACATGTCATTTTATTAATGTTAGGTCAATTACTAAGATTGCTTGCACCTTCTGGTACATGTCAGAACTTATCTCTAGTTTGGTGCTGTGATCCTGCCCCTTTTAGTTGTACTCCTGGCTGCAACACACTGCTGTTACCAGCTTCCATTTTTGCCCCGGTTTTTGCATCACATGTTTTCAGTTTCAAAATATCTTAGTATCTTTCCTTACACAGCTTGTGTTTACATTAAAAATAAATGAAAATATAGACAACAACTTAGAAAGTACATAATCACAGATCTAGCTTTATTTCAATTTAATGGGGATTTCTCATATCCTTACATATATCCTTAAATACTTTCTGAATCAGAACTCTTTACAATGATTGTCCAGAAATGCTTATATCACTTTTCTGTTTCAAAAGCAATGTGTTAGCAAGTCTGTTCTTCTGGGAGTTAAGTGCCCTTTGGACTATATATTTTGTAGAAGGAAAATTTCAGGAAAAAAATATAGTTTGAAGGCTCAAAAGGAGCTTTTTCTTTTGCTATTGGATGAAGTGAAAGGTATTAGAATTTGACAAAGTTAATCTGTCATCTCTACCATGAAAATTGGCGTATCTACCACAGAAACATTTTCACTTCAAAACCAAGTGGCACTTCAAAGACACAACTCAGGCAAAGACTTAAAAACAAAACAATAACACTAAGGCAGCATTAAGTGAATTTACCCAAATGGAGGTGGGAATAATCAGATCTCTCTTACAGATCTAACTTGTGGTTAAAATGACATTACTGAAACACCTTAAGGACTCACTGTATTCACTGCTTTCTTAGGTTTATCCCAAATTTTTCAGTGTTTACACATTGGTTTAAAGAAATGCTTATGGTCATACTATGTATTGTTTTCTTCCTACAAAGCTGTCCAGTAGAAAAACAAATCACAGAATCACAGAATCATTAAGGTTGGAAAAGAACTTTAAGATCATCAAGTCCAACCATCAACCCAACACCACCATGCCCATGAAACCATGTCCCAAAGTGTCACCTCCATACGTTTTTTGAACACTTCCAGTGATAGTGACTCCACCACCTCCCTGGGCAGCCCGTTCCAATGCTTGATCACACTCTCCGTAAAGAATTTTTTCCTAATATCTAATCTAAACCTCCTCTGGCTCAACAAATGATTCCTCTTTGCCTTCTGTCTTGAGTAATCATTAGTGTCTCTAATAAAGTGATGTATTATGAGGAGATTAAAAATGGTCTGCTTTTATCAACTTTGCAATGTTTTCTGCGCATGTGTTTATTTTAAAGCAAGTAATTAGGTCTTTGTATGAGTATAGTCTGTGAGTGTATTATTAGGTAAAACCCTGGAATGCTGTAAAATTAAATGTCTAAATCTTATGGTTAATTTCATTTAATTCATTTATTTACATGAATTAGTTGACTTTTTAGCCAGTCTCCTAAGATTTTATCTGGGAACTTGCAGTACGTTTCTTAGTGAGAAAAATGGCCAAAGCAACCAGGAGGTGACCATGCCTGGCAGAACTGGAAAAGATCCTTGTAGCAAATGATTCTGCATCCCATTTCATTTACTTCCAACACTAGTTTGGAAGCATCTGGATGGAAATCAAGAGAGTTTTGATAATATAAGTTAGAGCACGATTGGATAGCAGTTAGTTTTTCTACCTGTTAGCACTGTATAGTGTTTTGTCTCACTATCAGATAAGTTGTCCATGAGGAATATAGAAATCCTGGAGCAGAGCGTGATCCCTAACAGAGCCATCTCTAATGCAACAAGTGAGGAGACTCCCACCCATTCTTTTTTGACTCAATTTTCTTATTCTTAACAAGCTGAACTTCTTGGCAGAGCATGCTTGCCCCTTCCCACGTACTCATGCAGCTTCTGGGCCCAAGGAAGGAAAAGCTTAGTTCATTATCTTTATAATAATCTTTGAATTTAAAAAGGAAACTGTTGTAGTAATGTAAAACTATAATACATTGTCTTAGGTTTTTTTTAAAAAGATATGGTTAATTTACTTTCATATTGACTTACTGTAATATATATTTATATGTTATTCATAATTATATATTGATATTGTATATATAAAATTTGTTTAATACTGCATTTTAAATCAAAGGAGATACCATGAAAAATGTGTATCAAAATAGGAAATTTAAAGTTGAATTTCCTAAATTAATACTATAGTTCTTCTGATACTAATGCATATACAATATTTTACTCTGTTACTTACATGGAAGCTTCAGAAATTATCTAGCTTGCCTACCCTGTTGATGCAAAGTTGCCAAAATCTCATGCTCTTTCTAGAACTGGAAGATGGGAAGATGGTGCAGATATATGAGCTGGCCCTGCCTTAGGTCTGGAAACAGAGTGGCCGCATTCAGATAGTGCTTAACCTGATCTAATAAATGCTACCTAGAGACACTATGAAGAGGCTCATAATAATTAAGTTGAATTATGGGTGTATTGGATTAGGTCAGTGAAAACTGACAGACACTTACAAATATGATCCGAAATGTTAACAAATCCATATGTATATGTGTAAATGTATATTCAGTCCTAAATAAAAAGGCATCAGGTTAGCAAAGTAGTACTAGGAGTACATTCAGTTTATAAAGTTCTAAGAGCAATCCTGGTGCCATTAGAAGTAATGGGGTTTTTTCATTGAATCAAGTACAGTCATGTTTAGAAACCTTATACAAAAATTGCGTGGGAGTTAACTTACATGCTCAACATTAACAGACGATCAAATTTAAGAGTGTGATGGAAGCCCAGTGGGAAAATAGAACAAGATTAAATTTCTTGTGGTGTGTAACTGGATGAATGTAAAGTTTTTAGAAGAAATACTGATATTTCAAGAGGAAAAAATAAATATAATGTCCTAAGTTATTATGAATATAGGTGATTTATAATGGTTATACTCTGGACATGCTTCAAACAGTAATCAAAGACTGAAGGTGTACAAATATAGCAGGTTTCCTTGACTGAGTTCCAGTGGCAACAACCCAGAGGGAATATTTGATGAAATGATAAAGGAGTTACACAGTATGAGTTCTGTAATGTTTTATTAAATATGGGTAATTCAGAGTCCTGTATGTTAGCATGCAACATCAATTACACAATTGCAACTGGACCAAAAAAAAAAGGAAAAAAGGAAAAGAAGCAATTTTTCTGTGAGATCAGTCTTTGCAGAAAATTACAGTGAACAATTACTATAATGCAGATTTCTTGCAAATTCCTCACAGTAGGGAGTTAGTTTCTGAAAGAATATCAAAGTGGATAATGGAATAAAGACTGTGGAGAAAGAACTGCATTGTCTAGTTTTACAGTTATCCCTTTTTATTTTGGCTTTTTTTTCTAGCACCTAACTAAATATAGACAGGTTTAGGTTGCAACAAACTTTTTCCTACAGTGACTGCTCTGGTTGATGACAATATTCCATTTTCTTTCCTGAAGAAAAATTTGTCATATATCTGAGGCAAGAACTTTAACATGAAACAAATCTTGCCATATAAGTTTACTTTCTGTATTTCTGTTGACATCTAACATCCTCACTGTAGATAACTGTGAAATCCATCCATCCATCCATCCATCCATCCATCCATCCATCCATCCATCCATCCATCCACCCTTCATCGCAGTTAATATACCCCTCTCCTCTTCACTGAAAGTTTTCCCTGATGTTAATGATTGTTTCAGCCTGTGTTCGTTTACTTCATGGTGAACAGATAGATCTCCATTTCTGTCATTCTCACAGAGTAATTAAACTGTCCACACTGAAAGGAAAAATCATGCTAAATTGGTGTCTTCATTATAAAACATCCCCATGTGGTCAAAAGAGCAGGAACATGCACTTAAAATTCAAGGGGGCAGGGCGGGGCAGGGAAGGGAGGGATAGCGGGGAGAAGCCCCTCAATTTACCTATGATTTACACTAAAACCCTATTCTATTTACAGGATCACATTCTGGAAGTTAGAAGGGCCTAGGAATATTTTTTTATTTGCTTTCCTATACAAGCCATCAGCCTCTACTACCCAATATACTAAAGAAAAGTACTAAAACCTGCTTGTATCATTCCTAGTGTTTCTTCAAATTCTGTTAAAAAAGTTTAGGACTGCTTTTGCAGTTTCTACCAGTGCTATTCACACACCCTTAAAAATTTGTGTATTGGTGTTTTATTTTCTTGAAGAGCAAGTTTTCAATTAGATTTTTGAAATCTTTTGTTACGAGGACAGAATTCTGTTCACTTGTAATCCATTATTGTGTCACTCACATTTTGCTATTCTAGCTCAAATTTTTCAGGAACGTCACTATAGGTAGTGAACAGAAGTTGGTTTCCCTCCCTCTATATCATGTAGCAATTTCAGTATGCATATTTATGTGTATAAAAAATAAGCCCAAATTTATGTACTAATACACACTTGTCTGTTTTCTATACACATAAGTGTAAAAAGCAAGTAGATATAGGGTTATTCACTTTTGGGTGGTTGTCTATAATTGCTTATCTTGGTTCTCTGCCATGGTTTAATTGTGTTGCTGGTTTAACATCCCAAAAGGAAATACTCTCTAGCTACTTGACATTGAATTTTTGTTTGCATAATAATTTAAATTACTGTTTGTCCTGGTTTCAGCTGGGATAGAGTTAATTTTCTTCCTAGTAGCTGGAATAGTGACGTGTTTTGGATTTGGGATGAGAATAATGTTGATAACACACTGATGTTTTAGTTGTTGTTGAGCAGTGCTTACATTAAGTCAAGGACTTTTCAGCTTCTCATACTGCCCTGCCAGCAAGGAGGCTGGGGGTGCACAAGAAGATGGGAGGGGACACAGCCAGGACAGCTGACCTAAACTGTCCAAAGGGATATCCCATACCATATGACATCATGTTGAACGTATAAACTGGAGGGAGGTAGGCAGGGGGTGGCAGTCAAATCAGCCAGTGAGTGGTGAGCAATTAAATTGTTATTGTGTATCACTTTATTATTATTGTTATTATTTTATTATTATTATTATTATCATCATCATCATCATCATCATTTCACTTCCTTTTCTGTCCTATTAAACTGTCTTCATCTCAACCCACAAGTTTTACTTTTTTTCCAATTCTGTCCCCAATCCCACTTTGGGCGGCAGTGAGTGAAGGTCTCTGTGGTATTTAGCTTCTTGCTGGGTTAAACCACAACACTGTTCAAGCACATAATGAGCTCTGCATGTTGTAAGATAAAAAATATATGTGCCTCTTTGAATACTTTGCATAAGAAGGGAGGGTGTGTACTTTCAGTTTATTTCCATGAAGTATACAGAATATTAGACATACTAAAATGACCCTTTTGCTCTATATGAAAAAGCCACTGTTTCCTTGAAAGTACAGTAACCTCAAGCATGTCTTCAAACCTTTAAAGGTCTCTTGCAGAATATAGGCATGAAGAAATTATATTTATTCCGCATGTTCAAAGTTACCTTTGCTACAGAGACAATTGCAAATGGGTGAGTTGTTTTATTTCTAAATTGGAAGAGTAATTTTAGCTCCTTTTATGTATTGAAACAACTGGAGACAGTAACAAATAAAAATAGCAGTGACTAGCACCCATTGCTTTGCAGTGTCCAAGAAGGCCTGATCAAAAGAGTAATTGTGACGGCTGTGAGGTCTGCTCTTCACAAAAAATAGCAGTTTGGAGCTGTTTGGTAAACTGGGTGAAGATGACGTGCAGCAGAATTGCTTAGGTACAGAATATTCTGGAGAGATAGACTCAAATGTATGACTAAGGCAATAACTGTATAGTTAGGGAAGCAAGGTTTCTGTGTATGGTTTTTGCTTGAGGTACTTTATCAGTTTCCCCTATTAGAACAATCCTGATAGAGGCCGAATGTTGCTAATCATTATGGACAAAGGAATAGTCACGTGCAAAGCGTAAGTTAAAATGGGCATTGATAGTGGATGCCTTTTACTGCCCACTTTGCCTAGTGGGCAATGTCACAATGCTAGCAGTGACATTGAACTGTTACAATGACAAATGTCGTATTTGTATTGTAATCTGCCATTAGATGGAGACTGGTTTCTTTACTCCTCTATTTATATAACTTCTAGTGGAATAGAGTCCTTACAAGCACTAGTAAGCACTTCAGTGAAAAGAATAACTATTGTCAATCTGTAGCTGACCTGAACGGCTCTTCATGAGTCTGATCCAGAAGTCTTATTTACGGTGGAGGCCACCAGTTTCTCTTGTATCCATGCGAATAAGGAATTCATGGTTCTTCTTGCATTTTCAACCTTTTATGCAGGTAACAGTTTGATCATCTCAGATACTGGCTTTATCTATTTTGTGTACTATTTAGAAAAGAAAGGAAAGTATTTAAAATGTTATATTTTAGAATGCATATGTTGACAAACAGGTAGATTTAAAGCTCCTGGATATGCTTGGGGGCATAGCTGAAGCATTGTCTCCATGTTCTCCTTTTGGGAACCTTTAAAACTAAGGCTGCTGACATATTATTAGACATTCATGCAGAGCAAATCCTCTTTATGTGTGGCTGATCAAAAAATATACTATATGGCATTAATAATGAGCTTGTGTAGGAATCCTGTTCCTGGACTTGTGAATCTGGTTATCGCCAGAAAATTTAGAGGAAAATAAATTATGACTTTCTTTAGGCATAGTTTTCACTGAGAGACTTAGGTCAGATAAACCAGCTGATTTTTGCTGAAGAAAATCTAGTGGTTTATCTACTTTTTCTTCAAGGCTTTTATATGATTTAATATAGCTTATAGGATAAAAGGAAACTCGCATGCTGTATCACAGAGTGGCAAACTCTTTGAGCAATACTTGGTAACTTACCAAATGCTTTACAATAAGTTATAAACCTCATCCCAAAATAGTAATAAAGAAAGAATTAATAACTCTCTGCTTATCTCACTTTTCAATGAAAAAGAAGAAAAGTGTGGGTCACTGCAGAAAATTCAATGTACATGGCATTATTATCAAATATTTTGTTAACTCCACATTAGAGAAATGTAAAAAGGTTCAGAATTTACGGGAGTGGGAGGGAGGGGAAAGGAAGTTGTAGAGAAATACCTGTAAAAAGCACAAAGAGTGGGAATGAACTTTCAGAGTGGGAATGAACTTTCAGAAGAATCTGACTTGTATGCAGACATCCCTTTGGTAGGATTTACAGATGAGCACTGAACAGGAAGACAAAATCAGTCTGATTCCCAAAGACAGACCTACATAAAAATTATCTTTTGAGCAAAAAAGAAAAGGCAGAGAGTGCAGGGGAGAGGTGAGGAGGAAAAGACTGCTATTCCTATCAGTATCTCAAAAATAGGCTTTTATTTCTTGATTGTACCTCATGCTGACGTGGATAAAGGAAGCAAAAATCATCAAGGCAAAGATTTCAAGAAACAGTCTACATCATTCAGCCTTCCTGTGAACGGGAACATGGGCAGAATATTAAGAAGAAAAAATGCTGTCATTAATAAGCTACAAGGAAGTACATGCATACAGAGTGCTTCGACATTCACTCTCCAACCATGAGGACGTAAAGGCTTAAGTGACAATATTAAGGATGAAAGAATCTGTCCATAGATGTTGCTCAGGAAGCATAACACTGAACGGGGGAGGGAAGAAAAGGGAGGGTTATTTGTCTTGGGCCGTGGGCCAGTGGTGGGGCTGGTAGAGCGTAAGTTTTCGAAGCTGTTACAGCTAAGTAATCGTGCTCAGTGCTTTGAAAACATACCAGCTAATAACACAGTGTAATGCTCAGGTGGATCTGTGGTGTGCCTAAACTAGTTGGTATGAAAAATAATACGCATTTTGAGCCTGGAAGAATGAAGTAGTGAAATGGCATAAATCAAGCCACAAGCAAGCCACTGAAATCATCTACTGCAAACACACTTTGGAGTTTATTCACTTGAATGCGAGTTTCATTTGGTTCCTGTGTCTGACTCCAAACGCTAAGGAAAAATATTCTTAAAAAGACAAAACCAAAACAGCTTTTGGGCAGAGCTTGTCTGGAAGTACTTGATTTGACAGGCTTAGCACCAGGTGACAACAGAGGAGCCACCTCGTAGCCATATGAACACCTAAACAAAGCTTAGAGTAGCATGCTGCTTTGAGGAAGACAATGGAGTTGTCTTGTTTTTTCTCCTGATGCTTTTTTTCTTGTTTTGCTACATCTAGCTAAAAGATTAAATAAAAGAAAGTTTTAATATACCAAGGCCAATCATTGTAGTTTTACAATTGGGTCATCTGGGGAAAGATCTTTGAAGACATTTTTTGAGATGTGTTCTCAGAAATCTGTTTGGACTTACTTTCTGAAGAAATAACGCTAGTGTTAAGCATGTTGAGCACTTTAGATGCTGGAATAAAAATTATGTCACCTTAAATGTGTTCCCTCATTATATTAGAGAAGTGATAGCCTTTTCCCCAGGGGAAACTCTTTTCGTTCACGTGCAATTACTCTTATACTTGTTTATATTACAGATTTAAAATGTTCACTGTGAAATCTGTATTGGAAAGGAAACCATTCTGGATTCACTGAACAGACACCAGTAATACCACACTGCTTGTAATATTGCCATATCTGGCCAAAAATATTACAGCTGGCAAGATCAATGAAAAGCATTTAGGCCAGATAAATTTTTACAGAATAAATTGCTTTTTACAGAATAAATTGCTACTGTATTTTCTATCAGAGAAAGTCAGGTCTATTGTTAAAGAAAAATCTGATTTATTTCTTACATTTCTTCAATAGAGACATTAGTCTATGTGTTTAAGTGTTTGTAAATAATGTTCCCTGCTCTGTTGTGGTATGTCACTTAATTTTCCTTGCACTCTTTTGCTTCAGTTCCCACATAAGAGACAATTGCTCTGCCTTGGTATTGAATGAACTGCCTTGGTATTGCTCTCTGCTGATATTAGTACTTTAATGGCCTAAAAGAATGTGATTTTTTTAATCTACTTATTTATTTATTTTACCACGAGCAGCAAGAACCCCCCCTGCATTCAAAATGGGTCTTGCATTTTGTGTTTGTA
>NW_010532559.1:581-14949 GCF_000687285.1 Phaethon lepturus | reverse complement strand
ATGGGTCTTTTTTCTTTTTTGTGTGGGGGGGGGGGGGGGGGGGGCAAAGGGAGCATTCGCTGTGGACGTTGTGGAAAGAAAAGAAGTTTGGCCTTGGAGAAGATCTATCTGTTTCACACTTCTTTCATGAACACTCCTTGAATGAAGCCAATAGCGCCACAAAACATTAATGGCTATTCTGAGGACTTTGTTTCATCCCAGCCAAGATGGCATGGAAAGACTTGAAGTGGAAATAAATCAGAGTTGTTATTTAGATGTATTTGTTGGGTTTTCATATGTAAGGGAAATGGAAAGAGATACTGTGGTAGGAACTTAATGATACTTCATGTACCTGTTGATGAATACAACTCCCATGGGAGAATATTTTAACTTGTCTCTTCCTAGTGGAAAACAATTAATTCAGGTTTTGTGGTTGCTAAAGAGGAAGTTTAAATAGACATTTTGTATTGAAAGGAGACAGGAGAACTATGTATAAAATTCTGCCTTGTATGAGTATATTTTTAAACTTCATTTTCTCAGCCTAAGCAAGAGTAGGAAGGCAAAAAACTGTGGTAAATAATATTTATGTTATTCATTTCACACATTTAGGGGATGACCTTTACTTGAAACCAAGGACTTTGGCATTACTATATTGATAACCAATGTGTCTGTTTAAACAGCCACACTCTTTGTACCTGTACGTTTGTTGTGAATAAATTCACTAATGAAATTTTTTTATTCGGTGTTTAACATACCTTATGAAACAAAATGTGTTTTAACGCAAAATAATTTTATATTCCACGTAATAAGTTTCAAAAATATTAAGATATTAACATGGTTAGAGGACTTCAATGAGATTTACTTGCCCGTTACAGTTTTCTGAATTTACCTTATCATGGCATGGACCAGCTCTAGAAACAGTTTAGAAAACCCTGTCTGGATAACATTGGGTTGTTCCTGGATTTTCTTTCCATTAACAGTCTGTGAATAGGAAACCTGACTCTAAAGTAAAACAAAGTACTCTGTGAATCTCAGAGCATCCAGTGTCACTATAAATTCTTAAATTTTAGGGTCTAGCACTGGGTTGTAGGAAAGGTCTGGATTTAAACAACATTTTAGTCATAAAAGTGTACTGTTACCGATGTTTATTATTATCTCAGGACTGTGAAATGAAGTAGCAGAGGCTCTGTAAAGTCTTGCTTTGTGTCTGGTAAGATGAGGAAACTGATGGTCTCAACTGGGAGACAGAGTTAGTTTATTTTGCTAACTATAGGCCATATAGCAAAGACAAAGTGCTGTAAACCTAGAAGGACTAAGGAAAGAAAAAAGAATGCATATCAGAGGTAGCTTTTGTTATTTATATATGGAGAATATTTCCATGAACATAAATGATGTTTAAACTGTCCTTTGTCTCTTAACTGCTTCTGGTAAGAGCAGAGAAGTGACATTGAACATAAGGGAACATCCTTTATTTTTTTTATTTTTTTTCTTCATTTGTATTTCCAAGATTCATCACACAGTGCTAGGTAAGGTGTAACAGAAAGAGTATCTTCTTTCTTAACACTGTAAATAACAAATTAAAACAGTGTGTTACGTGTATCATCATCTTTTTAGAACTAGACATGGAAAATAAACTGTTGAGCATATGAAGGTAAAAAACTAAAATCAGAAAACTAAATATAATTGTATTGCTAATTGTTTGAAAGGAGGAAGCATGAGTGGTGAATGGCTTCATCCAGAAAGTCTGTTGCTTAGACTAAAACAAATAAAAAAGAACCCCCCACTTCCTAAAACAACTGAACACAAATTGACACATCTTTTATTTTGCTATGCCTGAAATTGCTGACCAGGAGGCAATGTGGTGACCTCTGCTCTCAGTCGTGATCATGGCATCAAAAAGTGTCATTGTGAGAAATTGGAAAAGCACAGAAATTCCATCAATGACTGAGTGGACACACACAAAGCAGGATGTGCTTGTTATGGAAAAAAATTGACACATTACTTATAAGATAAATGCAACAATGAGGCTGCCACCTGGTACCCTGCTTTTTTAGTTTCACCTTTTTCTTTCTTTTTTTTTTTTCTTCAGATGTTGTATACCTTCTAATCATCAAAATTTCAACAGTTTTAAACACTGAAAAGAATATATATATATAAGCTAACACATATGAAGAAGCTAGCTATATGTGCACTGCTAAGAGAATGGCTTGCAGGCTGCGCTGGGGCTGCCTAGCACTCTTGTTCATTCATTATTGGAGAGTGTTCTGTAAAAGCAACTTAATTTACAAAGAATAACATATCAGGCACAGCCAGTGGTGGTACTGATAGTGGGTCACAAAGATTTAATTTACAACATTAAGACACAGTATAAATTGTTTGTGTATTCCAGGAAAAAGGGTTGGACATATTCTTGTTTAAAACCACCTAAGAAGACCCAAGGGTTTTGAAATGGCATTTTTAAGTACACATTATGCTAATATTTGTCTTTTATTTGTGTTATAAAACAACATTTTTAGGTGTTACTTGAGATGCTATTCTTTCCATCATTCATGTCTTGAATTATTCTCTCTCAAAATGATAAATATGTTTCTGGTAATGGTCTTTAATGATAATTACACAAGACAGATACTAAGTTTTTTGAGACAGGATTGTAAAATATGCTTTTCTGAAGAATAAAAGCATAACAAAACACTTAAAGTGCTCCAATCCCTATTAGAAGCAGTTTTCACTGCATCTGTACCTCTTATCATCTGACACTACTTTGTTCTCTAACCTTGTCAGAAGTATAAACTGAATTCCTTTTTTACTGGCAGTGCATCTGAGGTGTATAAGTACATTAAAAACATGTACATCTCAGAATAGTGCTAGATGAGCTCACTTGTCATTCACTAATGAAACTCTTGTTCTGCAGCTTAAACCAGTGCTTAAGTATCATTGCCAAGACTGTGTAGACTATGCAGCCACATATAACACAGGAGAAGGAAATACTGAGATCTGCCTTTTGCAGATGTACCTCAGGTTGCTATCACTCTGGTTACCAAGGTGATTATAGCAGAATGAATAACAAAATCAAAGTTGTTCAAAATACTTTTCAGTTTCTAAAAATGTATGGAAATACATTTTCCAGTGTGTGGGAAGTCCTTAAAGAAAGCATCAGATGTATTGATATAATGAATAATCTTTATCTGCCTTATTTTATAGAATTGTATTACATGGAAGTATTTGGAGAGCAGCATACCACACCACGTACATGAGACAGATTTGGGCCTTCAGTCATATTTGCAGGTCTTCACAATGCAAGTGTGATTCACATGTGGGAAATGGCTTTGATGAACACAAAGTTGTGACTATCGTCACTGTGCATTTGGATTCAGGATATCTTGTCTGTAATACCTTCACATATCATCTTCATGTTCCTATTCAATTTACTTGTATTTTCTATTGTCCTACACACTTGGGAGGGTCATGAAATTCTCTTGGTAGAGAAGATAGAGTTTAACTTGTCATATTTCTGATAAGACAACAGTTGGAAGGGCATCTCCAAGGAATTTTCTGATCTTGTTAATTCTGACCTTGCAGAAATATTATTCCATCTAAAGAGAGGGAAAGGTTCCAACTGACTTGACTGATATTTTATTTCTAAATTGTTCCGTTCAAGAGAATATGATTGCTAAAGAGTTTACTTTCAGAATAAAATATTACTCATTATAACTTACAGCATGGGAATGTGACCTGTTTTCTTAACATTTCTCCCTTTTGATGGGAAGGAGGGAAAAACCATAAAAATGGCAAGCCTTGACCACACTACTATGATATTTCTCACAGGAAATACTTTCTACAGATATTAATGCCTAAATGGTGAATTGAAAAAATTTCATTTTTCCTACCCAAATTTTTCAGCACTTGAGTGAGATATGATGCTGTTTGTCATATCTTGGTGCATAATGTGACTTATTAGACTCTTAAATAGCTACATAGTCTGCCTTCAGAACTGTATTTCATTCACATCAGGTGTTATGTCAGGTGATTCTAGAAGCAGTGAAATGAAAAGTACTTGAAGAAGCAGAAAGCTAGTCTGTTCCTCTGTTTTTTTTTAATAACTATGCACTACATCTTTTTTGTAGTCAGATATACAAGAGAGCTATTTCTTCCATAGAAAAGCAGTGGAAGCTGAAGTACACACTGGGAGAAGTGAGTGCCAGTAATCCACTCTTATTACTCACTTGCTCTGTGACCTGAGGAACCCCTGTTCTGTACTTTTAATCTGCTGAATGAAAACACTTCAACAGCTGATGACA
The DNA here is from genome assembly GCF_000687285.1 of Phaethon lepturus. Classification (NCBI taxonomy): domain Eukaryota; kingdom Metazoa; phylum Chordata; class Aves; order Phaethontiformes; family Phaethontidae; genus Phaethon; species Phaethon lepturus. The sequence goes on along the minus strand of NW_010532559.1, from coordinate 10,672 downwards.
GCTGTTGTGCGCTTCATGCTTGCACTTAAACAGTGAGAAATACAACACTTCTGTCATGGTTGCATGTTCTGGATATGAGCATATTAAACAAAACAAAACAAATCCAAAAAAGTTTTTAAAAACCTCTGAGTGAACTGGCAAGAACTGATTATATTGTAAAAGTGAAGTTTTCCTGCAAATCAAATTTAACTGTACTGGGAACTTCCATCAGAAGATTAAGTGATCCCTGAAAAGATAAAGCTGGAATTAATCTGAGGTGAGCTAGTCAGATGGTTAGGCAAGTAGCTTATTAAAGCTGTCAAATGCCTAGACATCAACATGTTGTGATGTCACACTGGGAAATACAGCAGACCATACAGCATTGGAAGTAACAATTCATTCACAATTTTGTTCATATTTGCCTTTGAATAACATTGGTTTTGAAGTGGGGTAGTACTTTCAGGACAGATGTAACTTATCATTCCCCCCAGAGCTTCATATGTAAAACTGGGCTGATAAATATTACCCTGCATGCCAGCCCAAATGGGGGTTGATTTTTTAATGACACTGATTTGTTGCAAATGAAAGTTTTTTGAGAGACTTGCACTGAAACTCCACAAAATTAGGGATAAGGATGTTCACATTAGTGAGCAAAGAAATTTGGATATTGAAGTTTATGGAGTCTTGATGTTGACACTTGCTAGTATTGCCACTGTAAACAGTTTGCCAGGTAGTACCTTGTGTTACAGGGGTGTCAAATTTGTGACTAACAGATAGTAGCACACAAACTAGAAAGCTTCTAAACAGGAAAGTACAGGCATCTGGGGTAGGGTAGGTCACCAGCATCCTTATAAGTGTGCAACTGCAATTCTCAACCTTTTCAAACTATGATTAGTCATCTAATTGTGCGTCCAAATTTAGTTGGTGCATTTTGCATGCATAATTAATTGATTTCCTGAAGAGCTCTCCTAATTTTTAATTACTGCTGAAGCTAGCGTTAAATATGGAGTGAGCCAGTCTGCACACCAATTTCCTTTAGAAACTGGATGCAGACAGCTTGTGACAAGCGTGAGTATTCATGGAATACAGAAACTGGCTGCTCTTTAGGTTGGGATATGTGAACTTCACCATGGGTTCAGGATAATTCACTTACTCTCTGACTGAATTTAAGTCATTCGGTCTTAATTGGTTCCTGAGGCATCGCTCAAGTATTGGCATAGGAGGAAAACTTTTTACATTTGAAGAAACTCTTCTGAAGGTCTTGCTGTTTACACCTGTAATTATACAAAAATGTAAAAGCATAATACAGAGTGACAGAAACCCTTATCTAATCTGATTTTCAGTGCTGAAATCAGGAACCGGATGACAGTGTATCTGCCTTTTTCTAGTGTATATTTCCATACCTTGTTAATCAGATTAAAATCTCTGCATGTAACAATTATCTGAGCAGCAATACCACTGAGGCAAACAGGAGCTTTGACCAAGTAAGGACTCAGTGATTTGGCCCACTTCTTTGCTCTAATTCATGCTGCTTTGTGAATATGAGGAATTATTTCCTTTAGGTGTACATCCCAAAGATCCACAGTTCAGTCAACGTATACTGAAAACAGTAGTAGCACTAAACTGATGCTCTTTGTGAAAGAACTTTGCATTTTGCTGACAAAAAGGTCACAAATTTGCTGAATATGTCCCTATTAGCAACACCCTACTTCATTCCCCTTTCTCTGTCACCTAACAAATGGCTTTAATAACAGCGTTGCTGCTGTGTTCCAATTTTCGTTTCAGTCTCTGCTCTGCTTCTGTAGAGCAAATCTTAACAAACCAAGTATGGACCCTAGCTCCACTTTCCATTTGTTCTTTCTTGCCTTGTTAAGTTAAACTCTTAGCGTGTAAATTAACTTGAATATGCTCCACTAGCCTTTTCCAAAGCAAAGGGGTAGCGTTGGTCAAACAGAAGATCACAGGAAATAATATTTTTCACTTGTATGGCTTCTTCTTAATGTCCTAAAGCACTTCACAAAGTTTGACTGCATTAAATCTCCTGCATTCTAAGTGGTGAATATGTTCAAATCCCAAGGAAGAAAAAATATGGAGAAGGAATAACTGATCCTATCATCTGCAGGAGAGCTGTAGGTAAGGTTTAATTCATGTAATTACCAAATGATTTACATATATTGTATATTCCCAAGACTGAGATTTCTGTGCTGGGATGTATTTAAATCAGACTTTTCTGTTATGTATTTTCTCACTATAAACAAACATGCATTTTATTTTATTACCACTATGGTTGTAGACGTTATCAGTAGGGTCATAAAGGGGCTAGACAAATTTGCATGCAACATTTCAATACATGGGCATTGGAAGGACCAGTCTGGGGTGTCCTGTCTAGTTTTTCTAATATAACAGGTACAGATATTTGGTGAATACAAAGGGAACGAAACACAGAGAGGGAGCAATCTCATGTGTTTAAATGGGGTTTCCTGTTGTTACTGCCAGACATAAATATTTGGCCACAAAGACTATTGGACTGACCCAGTAAAACATTTCCTCTTGGTTTAGGTATAGTTTCTTCTTGTTGATATGGCCAGCACCAATCCTTCTGTTCTAAGTAAAAAATCTGACTTAGGTAAAAGTATTAAAGGAATTTACTTTCCTTCATCTTCCATGAATGTACCACATATGCTTGTAACTTAAACTTATCAAATATTCTATTTTAAATTTTGGTTTTAGAGAAATTGTGAGACATGTTTAAACAAAAAGTTTGGTAAAGATTTACAGGTTTTGTTGTGGTTTTCATTTTTTGAAACTCATCAATTCTTCGGCTGAAAGAAAATCACAAGCTGTAAAATGAATACTGATTCGATTTTTAGATGCATGCCTCATCATTGCTCAAAATGATTTTTGTTCATACAGATGTGGCTAGTAAGTCTTTCCTTCCACTCATCTCTTGTGCTGGTCTATGTTCCTTTCACTCTGCACCTCACTTGTACACTCTTGTCTTTAAAGAAAATTATATCTGTTCACAGTTATATATATTATTCTAATAGAAGCCAACCTTTAAAATAAATGGAGACCTCCTTTGAGACACTTGTAATTTGCTCTTCAAATTGTAAAGTGTCCTTTGTTTTCCCATGGAGTTTCAAAATTATTGATTATTAACATACTCCTATAATTCAACCCTTACTCATGGTCAAATTATTACACTTTTCTGTTTGCTCTTTATTTTGTTGATTATGTACTGTATTCAGCTACCATATTTATTCACCAGTTTCTAATTTAGCAAAAAACACGTGCAGGATGTTATGTGCACTCATAACTCTACTGATTAAATATATACCATATAGAAAAGCAGTATCTTGTACTGATATTCTTCAGTCTTCCAGTATGACCAAGAATATTTATTATGTTGTTAAGACCTGCAATGTCAATTCTAACTGATGTAAGAGCAAGGGTGTTGATATACCTAGAGGATATCATAATAGTAGCTCCAGAAGAAGCGCTATTAGATTAAAATTAATATCTTATTTAATAAATGCCTTAAGTAATAAAAAAGTGTAAAAAGTCAGTCTCCTTGTGTCAAAACCAAATAGTATGACATGATTTTGGTTGAACTTTCCAAATGTTGTAGTAGAACTAACTTGGGAAAAGTTCATACTTAAAGTCAGACTTTGCCTGCAAGGGTTGAAAGCTTTTCCACATGTAAAATAGATATAGCTATACTAATTTTGTCATTGGCTTTAGATATTTGACGTTAACTGTGTAAGAATAGAGACTTATCCAGGTGTTTTATGTGACTTATGTATCACGTGATACAGACAATAAAGTTTGTCTTACTGTCTTGTCTGACTTGCTCTCTTAAATTCCAGACAAATTCTAGTTCAATTTTTCACAGAAAATACAATTTTACACCCAGCAGCATATGGAATTTAAGATGATGGGTCCATTTGGGCTTCCACTCAGTGCAATTATGAGATTTGGGTTGTAGTACCCCAAAGAAGGGATACTGCATAAGAAGCACCATTCTTGTGCATAACTATCCCTGTTATGCTTTTCAAATACATAACACTTGTTCTGAGTTTGCAGAGAATCCTTCTAGAATGAGATCATGTCTGACATGCTTCTCTGCAATAAATACCATGCAGTGTAAAGAACTATGGAAATGTGATCTTTTTAAAAAGCTTTTTAGAGACTTTAGCAATGTTTCCAGTTACAATTTTTCTTTGTGGTGTCTTCTATTTTCTGTTTCTAGCATATAAATCCATTAGTGTAGCATCATGGAAATGTTACTGAAGGGAAGTTTCAGAAGCTAATTGCAAGATTTTCTTAACAGCTGCTGCTGGTTACACAACTCTGATTCTGCTAAATTAGGTGAGGATTATATGCCCTGCTAATAATGCATCCCCAACCAGCTCTTTCCACATAGATTGTACCACCAGTTGCAACTATGGTTGTCACAGGATAAGGCATGAAAGGAGATTTATTTGGACACATTCCATGTCATATAGAAATCTATATTTCAAAGATTTCTGAAGTCAGATTCTGAAATCCATCTTAAAGTTTCTGAAGTCAGATTACTCTTCCCCTTCATTCACACACATATATAAACAGAGGTTTCATGTCCTTAAGAAAAAATGCTGTATTGTACAACTGGGATGGCACATTTTGGACCCCCTGAAATGCCTTATTAGATATAAAATATAATTTCAGAATGAAAACCAATAGACATCTTGTGCAAAATTGGTATTCAAAAGAAAAGATACTTAAAAACTGAAAAAAAAATTACTGTCCTTGCTCTAGCTACTCTTTGTTCTTTTTTTGTCTGAAAAATGTAAACTTAAGTGATGAATGGCAAACATATTCCCACTGCTCAGCGTGAAATTATTAGCCCACTATGTCTAATAACTAAGCCACTATGTCTTCTCAGACAATAAGCATCATTTGTGTTTTTGTCTGGTTGATTTTCTGATGTAAACATTGATTCAGAATAGTTGGATTATCTTACATTCAAAAATTAAAACAAAATTTGGGGTGATTGTGAATTCATATATATGTCCACACATACTCTTACATATCTGTAAGATGTATATAATTGCTTTTAATTATAGGACAATATGTCACAAAGAAAAATGTTAAAATATTATTTTCATTTCAATTTTCTACTTTAATATTACCAAAATATTAGAACTTTTCTTCATATGAAATAGAACACTAAGAACAGAGACCACTAGTGTCTATAATATTACTGACACATAAGATACATCAACAAATATATGTGTATATACACTCTCATTTTTCTACACATTTGCTTGTTCTGAATTCAGTGATAGAACATCTTTATGGGCAAAATCTTCTTGTTCTTAAGATAACGTATTAAGGACCTCATTTTTGATGGGAGCTCCTTGTGATGCTATAATATAGCTAGATTCAGTCTTGTCCCAAATAATGTTTTCCTTTACTTTTCACAATATTGTATTCATTATTTTGAGGGCTGGGCAATATTGGGCAATATCAAGCCAGCCTGTGCTGAACAAATGTGACTAAGACAGAAGCCTCTGCTCTAAAGAGCTATCTTAGAATGTAAACAGAGAAACAAAGAACACGTTCTGTTATCAAATAATGCAATGACTCACAAACTCAGTATTTATTTCAGAGGCATGGCCTTAAAGAAGTCATTTTGCTTCACAAAGACGTTTCCATGTACTTAAGCTGATACGTCAGACTGGAGTATTCACACTGACAGGAGGTTGCTGGCACCCTTAGGTTGGTATTTCTGAATTAGGAATCGGAAACATGCTACGGATTCTCTAATCCATTTGGCAAATTGAGAAGTCAGAATTTTATCTTCTGATACAGCTGTAAAAGAGAGAGAATGAAAACTGTCTTGTGTTTGCTTTTAATTTCTGCACATTCTAAACATTAACAATGTCCTGTACACTCTGTGTAATAGGGAAGTGTTGCAGTAAATGAGATTCTTTCATCAGTGGAAAACATCTATATTTGTCAAACAACTTCTGAAGGCTTCTGAGTGTTATGATTAGAAATGCAAATATTTCAGCGGATTTTATTTTTAATATAGTGTAAATATTTTTACATGCACACAATTGTATACCTATATATGATGCTGGATGATCATACACAAACAGTACAATATTTTAATTTTAGGAAGAAATATAGTACAACTCTCTGATAAGGAGCAGGCCAAATAACCGGTATTTTATTTTAGCTCAGTGTTTTAGTGACATGCACTGTGCTTTCATCTGGAATACCAGAAGCATTTAGAGAAGGACATCACAGAACATCCCATGGGTATATTTTGGCAATAAAAGCCTGCAGTATCAGAAACGTATATTGAATACTAGTAACAGTCATCAACCTTTGTCTGTAATTTTCTCAATTTTAAGTATGATGGTAAATTAGCACACCAATTGCCAAAATTAAAGAAAGGAAAAATATGTATGTTTCTACAGCAGAAGTCAGTGATAGTAATTTATGATTTTTGATATTCCACAAGCATTAGCCACAGCCAGGACTTATTGAATGGATCTGACCATGTTACTGGTCCTTTGTCAATACTTTATATGAGCTTTTTGAAACTTCTCAGAAAGGAAGAGAGTAGATCTGAAAACCGGAAGACTATACTTCCTTTACATGAGCTGTAATTATAGAATTGACTTCAATTAGGTAAGCATCCAGAGCAAAGACCTATGGATCTGGGGTCATATTAGTTTCAGTATCAACAAATCGCTATCTTAAATATTAGTTCATCATTATTGTTTTCAATTTTTGTAAAGTGAGTGATTCCCATAATAAAAGTTTTTTTCAAAAAGTATGAAAACATGCCTGGTGAAAAATAATTGATTATATCCAGAATGAATGATAGTGCATTACAGATACTCAGTTGTATATTCTTTCCCCCCCTTTTTTTGTGAAAAGAACTATTATATTTTTGACAGTCACAACAAAAGAATAAGTGACAATATTTAAAGTGTTATAACTATTCATGAGTTGGGAGGAAGAAAGCCCTCTTTCTCTCTCCACGTTCGCAGGCCCTCCAAAGCATGCACTGTTAAATGATCAAACATTCCAGTCATACTTAGGGAACAATTTAATGTGTGCTAAAGTCAATGGGAATCTTTCCACTACTCTTTGAATTAGCTTGTTAGATCACTGAGTTTTTAGGATGGGGATTGTCTTTTCATTAGGCACAAATCATGCAAAGCAAATATTATCTCAATCTTGATTACTTAGTACAGATACAATTATAATAAAAAATAGTAATGGGTTTACAATCCGATGTATCAATGTGTGGCCTATGGGGAAAAAAAAAATAATAATCCTTTAAAATATTTCTCTTTTTTCTTCCTCTTTTCAGTGCTAGGTGAAATCCCAGCCTCCTTTACACTAACTTGTCTTTGGTACTGGCTTTAATAGTGCCAAGATTGTTCCCAAAATATCAGTTTAACAGATAATCCTATATGATTTTATTGAAGGTAATTTGATACTATAATGTTCTTTATTCTTTGTTAATTTATTCCCATTGGCTGCTTTCTAACAAATACTTGACTAAAACACAATAAAATAAATGTTAAATACTGAAAGAGAGATACAATTAGGGTATTTTACAATACTTCAGACTTGCAAATAATCCATAGGATTCCTCTAGGTTGGAGCTGTTTACCAGCTAGCACCAAATGTTTACTGTAAGGTATATCATTAGTTTTCTTTTTTCCTTTTGCTGGGGGCAAAGCTGGTAAGGGTAAATCAGTACCCTATTAGCTTGGAAGCACACAAGGGTCTGAAACCCTTGATAATACTTTTATGCAATACATACTGCTTAGAGAATGTCAACCTGAATTTAATACTCTTATTTTACCAGTAAAGAAGCCTCTGCTGAAGAATATAGACTAGTACAAGACTGGACATACACCCCACTGTACTGAATGTTTACACCTTACAATTTCAGTACCTGGAACAAATGTCTATTTTACAGTTTTGGACTTAAAAGATGCTTTCTTTTGTATCCCAGTGGATGAATAAAGCCAAACAATCTTTGCCTTTGAATAGGAAAACCCCACTATGGGAAGAAAGGTGCAGCTGTGTTGGACTGTTCTCCCCCAAGGATTTAAAAACAACCCTGCTCTGTTTCATAATGTATCAGAAGAACCTATCAAAAGAATATGCCTTTTGCCTGGAAGTCTTAATATTTTTAGGTCAATTGATTCACATCTATTGCTTACTGTGTGTTATTAGGTTAGTCGTCTACTGACAAATGTAACACAGATTCCAAATAAGATTATTTTTATATCACTGTTTACAAATCTGAGTTCTCAGATGGGATTAGGGAGATTAGAAAGCACAAACCATTAAAAAGAATCATGAAAATGTGTTAGCTTGTGGCAAACCAGCAAATCTGTTATCATCTCTGGTTATCTTGTCTGTGTTTTGAGCAGAAAAGTTGCCTATGGCTGAAATTACTCAGTAGAGACAAACAGTAGACACACATGGCACATCCATACCATGCACAATGTTCAACATACAAATCGGATTTTAGGTGCTAGCTGGATCCAGCTGACCAGCCTTAGGACTTACGTCATCTGCACACAGACATAAATGTCCAAGGAGTTGCTCTGCCAGAAAGAATCACTCAGTGCCCGCTGCTCAACTCCCTTCCACCTCTGACATACCATCATGATGTTTGGAGTCGGCAACAAGTCAATGTTGCTTGCATCAAGATACTCCTGCCTGAAGATATCATGCAATTCCTTTACATTGCCAGACTGACGCAAGTTGCATTTGTGAGGGGCAAAGCCTGGATTCCAAATGATTTAAAACATGTCTGCAATAAGAATGCAATGTTCCCACAGCTAATTAAGTCAAATCCAAAGGGAGCCATAAATAGAAGGTTTTTGTCTTACTCACTCACAGACCAAAGTATAATTTGTTGTAAACTGTTGTTATAACAAAATTTGTCACTGTATAATAGTGAATGCTAGCCTCAGTTAACAGAAGAATGGTAAATTTTCTGAAAACCGAGGTGCAGATGTGCTACTCATTCTGTTAACTTTGCTATGATATGGCACCCTGTCACAGAGCAGCAGGACAGACAGGTCTGTGTAATAACCTCCTGAATAATCAGATCCAGTAAGCCAGAACACTTGGAAACCACCTTCTCAATAGACCTAATCAGCTGCTTGTATTGTTGAAATGTATTGGCTGTTATTTGAAAATGTGCTTCCTCCAAATCAAACTTGCAAGCTAACACATTCTTTTCACTTTTCTGTGACCTTATCAAGTCACACCTCCCTTCATGTAACATCAGGGCTTCAACTTGATTGGCTTTGCTTATTTATTTATTTATTACTCCTTTAGATATCTAAAAACCCAGCTACGCTGACTTCACTCTGCACATTAATAGGAATAGTAGTCCACTGAGAGCTAAGCCACAGTGTGCTTTGGAGTCCCCTGAATTTATTTGATGTTAATAAACATTGCTAACATAGACTGCCACTACAGTTTTACTGTATTTCCTATGATCTCCCAAACTGCAAAGGTCAACCCATGTGGAGATACAACAGCAACAGTGTCAAGGCTAGCTGTTATTTTACATTTCAAGGAATACAAATTTAAGAAATTATTTACGTAAGTTATCATCATCTTTAGAAATAACCATCCAAAGCTCAATCACCTAAGGGAAAACAAAAAATGTTTTTACAAATATATTAACAACAAAAAGAGAGCCAAGGAGAATCTCCATCCCCTACTGGATATGGCAGGGAACATTGTCACCAAGGATGAGGAAAAGGCTGAGGGACTTAATGCTGCCTTTGCTTCAGTCTTTAGTAGTCAGATCAGTTGCCCTCAGGGTACATCTCCCCTGAGATGAAAAACAGGGACAGAGAGCAAAATAAACCCCCCATAATCCAGGAGAAAACAGTTAATGACCTGCTAAGCCACCTGGACACCCACAAGTCTATGGGGCCTGATGGGGTCCACCCAAGAGTACTGAGAGAGCTGGCAGAGGAGCTTGCCAAGCCAATCTCCATCATCTATCAGTAGTCCTGGTTAACAGGGGAGCTCCGAGATGACTGGAGGCTTACCAATGTGGTGCCGAT
>NW_010532559.1:0-525 GCF_000687285.1 Phaethon lepturus | reverse complement strand
AAGCCACTCTCCATCATTTATCAGCAGTCCTGGTTAACAGGGGAGGTCCCAGAAGACTGGAGGCTTGCCAATGTGATGCCCATCTACAAGAAAGGCCCAAAGGAGGATCCTGGGAACTACAGGCCTGTCAGCCTGACCTCCGTGCCAGGGAAGATCATGGAGACATTCATCTTGAGGGCGCTCTCAGGGCATGTGAAGGACAACCAAGGGATCAGGCCCAGCCAGCACAGGTTCGTGAAAGGCAGGTCCTGCTTGACCAACCTGATCTCATTCTATGTCCAGGTGACTTGCCTAGTGGATAAGGGAAAGGCTGTGGATGGTGTCTACCTGGACTTTAGTAAAGCCTTTGACAGCATCTCCACAGCCTTCTCCTGGAGAAACGGGTGGCTCATGGCTTAGACAGCTGTGTTCTTCATTGGGTAAAGAACTGGCTGGATGGCCAAGCCCAGAGAGTTGTGGTGAATGGAGTTAAACCCAGATGGTGGCCAGTCACAAGCTCGGTTCTGGGGCTGGTCTTGTTCAATA
>NW_010532558.1:0-30029 GCF_000687285.1 Phaethon lepturus | reverse complement strand
GTGATTCTGTGATTCTGTGAACAATATCACCTTCCAGCTTCCACTTGCTAGGTGAAGCAAGCTAAGCTTTTAATTTGCTCTCCCAGGACAGCAATTCCCTTCCCCTGATCAATGTATGAGGTGTCTTCCTCAATTGTTCCAGCTGCAAATGCTCTCCCAGACCAGATCTCACCAGAGCCTTGCACAAAGCAATGCTCCCATCTCAACCAGAAAGGCACACATGTAAGCTCAAGGATAACATGCATCTTCTTCACGGCCAGGTCATACTCACAGTTTCTAGTCACTGTGTAAAAAAAAAAGAGGATGTTGAAATCTTTCACTTTCTCTACCCCTGATGAAGGTTGAGCTCCCAGTCTGATACAGGTCCAAAAGGCATCACAACTCAGCCCCCAAAGATAGCCTCATGCTCAACAAAAAGCAATGCGTGTGAAGCAGCCAGCTTTTTGGCCAACGGCCTCAGGATAACAGCACATCATGGGGAGCAGGGAGCTCCCTCTGCCTGCAGGGTTTGGCCCCAGTTCCCAGTTTGCAGGCCAGCATCGGTAGGCTGGAGGAAGCCCAGGGAGGGAGCAGGTTCTGTGTCTTGGGCTGCTGTAGAAGAAAAAAGCAAGATGCATCAGGCCAGAAGAAGGGGAGCCTGACTGAGTACCTGGGTCCCCTCACCAACCAATTCTCAAGTCCAGATGCATTCTCTCTCCCCCTCTAAACACATGATTCTTGCTCATCTGAGAAAGTTAATTTACTTTGTCATTTAAAGATTCAGCGTATAAATACACATGATTCTTGCTCATCTGAGAAAGTTACTTTGTCATTTAAAGATTCAGAGTATAAATCACAAAGCGCAGAACTTGATATAAATTACCTGTCCAGTCTCACCTCAGTGATTTCTCACCTCAACAATCTGGCTGAACATCAGCAAGCCTTACCCCAAAATATTCATGCTACGGGCAATCCAACACTGCCTGTCCAGTCACTCTGACTTACAGTAACATTTCTGGGCCAAGAGAGATGGAAAAGAGTTTCTTGACTTTTACTCTGACCTTTACAGGAAGCACTTATCCCATGGTGGCTCATCTCTTTTGTTATGGAAGGCCATGAACAATGATGGTTGACTACCAATAGGCAGGGGAAATTGTTAGCAATACTTGTTTAACCGGTCCATTCATAAAGCATGCCAAAACCACACACAACACAAATCAAAATGAAAAACCTGTATTCAGTGGGCAAATATCAAAATGAGTCTATACTGAAAGGCTTTTGGGAGAGCCTGCCATGCTGCAAGCACAGTGAGATGGAATCAAATGAAACACCACAGATGTATCTTCTGAGCCAAGAGTCACTCTGAGAAAAAAGAAAATGCTTTCACAGCAAGGGAGGTCTTGAAATGCAGCTTATTTGCGTATTCATTCAGTTGAACTGTTTGCCTAAATCACATATTGGATTAGTTTCATTCAATGCGTTCTCTTCCCTCTGCTTGAGTAGGCATTTCTTCTAAGGGACAACAATGGCAGGGACCAGAATAATTAGGCTGAGAAATGGAAATTGGGAAAACATATTGTTGCCTTTCAACAACATCTTTCTCAATCAAAAGGGTATTTCTGCTATAAAGACACAGACCTGTTGGAGGGGATCCAGAGGAGGCCACAAAAATGCTCAGAGGGATGGAACACCTCTCCTGTGAAGACAGGCTGAGAGAGTTGGGGTTGTTCAGCCTGGAGAAGAGAAGGCTCTGGGGAGACCTTCTTACAGCCTGTCAGTACTTAAAGGGGGCTGATAAGAAAGATGGGGACAGACTTTTTAGCAGGGCCTGTTGCAATAGCACAAGGGGTAATGGTTTTAAACTAAATGAGAGAAGATCCAGACTAGATCTAAGGAAGAAATTTTTTGCCATGAGGGTGGTGAAATACCGGCACAGGTTGCCCAGAGCGGTGGTAGATGCCCCATCCCTGGCAACATTCCAGGTCAGGCTGGACGGGGCTCTGAGCAACCTGCTCTGGTTGAAGATGTCCCTGCTCATTGCAGGGGGGCTGGACTAGATGATCATTAAAGGTCCCTTTCAATTGCAGGGGGGCTGGACTAGATGATCATTAAAGGTCCCTTTCAACCCAAAGATCCTATGACTTTATATGCAACTGTCCTCAAGTAGGGCAAGAGTCTAGCGAAGAAATGGTACCAGGAGTGACTGCGGAATGTCCCATCCTAACCTAACAAGCAGTGTGAAGAGATGCTCTCAGGAGGCATAAGCTGTGATATCAAAGTTGTGTGAGAAACCTTTACTTCTTATTTGTTACCTGCAACATGTTTAATTTTAAAATAGAAGTCCTCAGCTAAGAAGCAGCTCCATTTCTGCTCTGTTTCTGTGCCTAAGCCCTTCTGTTATACCACATGTGTTAGATTATTTTTCAAGGAGAATTCCATTGTCCAATACACCCGTACTTATCATATCTGGAACAAAGCTGAGGTTTCAGGAGGGTAGTGCATACATGTCAGTCATAGAGTAAATATTGCCTCTGAACAGCAAGTTGAACAGACCTTTGTTTTCCTGTGCAATGCTTGTCTAAGTCTTAAGGGAGCTGTCTTTTACCAAACTGGGGTATAGGGCTTGCAGGCATAACACAAATGTCTGGAAGAGTCCAGCTTGAAGGGATAAACACAAGCAAGGGTATGCAACAAAAGGACAAAAAGCAAGAGTGTAAGTAACAAGGGTCCCGACTTATGTCTGCTGGGTATCTCCACACAGGAGAGGACCATCTGAAGGGAGTTGGGGAGGTCAATCTCATGGATTTGACAGTAAAATCAGAGGAGTCCTGGAACAAGAAAGCTTTCTAGCTATACAGTGGTAACTGGGGACAAATCTTGTCTCCGAAGTTGAGACCAGCTTTCAAACAAGTCTTCAGGAATTTTGGCACAAGAAGAAAAATCGTCTTTTTCTGTCCTCCACACGACTGCCTTTCTACTCAGCAAGGAGAAATGGCTTATTCAGGAGACAAATCACCTGATCTGTTCTAGACATCTGCCACAAGATAAGATGAACAACAGCCAGACACTCCTGTCCCTTGTGGTCCTCTCCTGTGATTATATAAAGGAGCCCGTATAAGAGCAGACATAGAAGTCTGCACTGGTCAGATGAATCCCACACCTGAGTGACCAAAGACTTCTGTTTGGCTGATGAGATGCTAAAAGACAAACGACAACCAGATGGGTGCATTACAGGGTACTAAGGTGCAATATACCAAATAAAAGCAGGGTTAATCACAGCATCTTAACAAAGTACATATCACAAATACCTGTCATCTAAAGAGCTTGGAGCAATAAACAGTTTATGCAATTAATAATGTCCCCAGTTGTTCTAATGGGCAGGCTGACGTATCAATGGGTGGATACTAGGGGTGGATAGTGTCCTGGTTTCAGCCAGGATAGAGCTGGTTTTCTTCACAGAAGCTGGTGTGAGACTACGTTTTGGATTTGGGATGAGAAAATGTTGATAATGTGCTGATGTTTTGGGTTGTTGCTGAGCAGTCAAGGACAGTCCAGCTTCTTGTGCTGGCCTGCCAGCAAGGAGGCTGGGGGTGCACGGGAAGCTGGAAGGGGACACAACCAGGACAGCTGACCCAGGCTGGCCAAAGGGATATTCCCTACCATATGATGTCATGCCCAGTACATAAACTGGAGTTGGCCGGGGGGCGGAAATCGCTGCTCAGGGATGGGCTGTTGATGGCCAGGTGGTGAGCAATCGCTGTATTGGGCATCACTTGTTCTTGTACAGATCTTGTTCTTCTTTGTTGGTATTATTATTGTTGTTTCCTTCTCTCTTTCTGTCCTATTAAACTGTGTTTATCTCAACCCATGAGGTTTTTTTTCTAATTCTCTCCCCCGTCCCACTGCAGGCGAGGAAGTGAGTGAGCGGCTGCATGGTGCTTAGTTGCCAGCTGGGGCTAAACCATGACAAGCACCTTAGTGAAAGACTGAAATCAGAGATCATAGCGGTATCCATAAGCAGTGATTGCTGCTCCTTCACCCTTACCCCTCAGGGTATGTGCTTCAAGAACACTGAATGAAATCATTGAGTTCCCACAATGGTTGAGACATTCCCAGAAGCCTGGGATTGCCACAGAAGCATCATTCTGTTTGTCAAGGCCATCTTCGATAAGCAACAGAGAAGCAGAAGAACAAGTAAAGCAAAAGGAGTCTTGGGGCTGTATCTCAGCAGGAGACAAGGTCACTCAAGAAAGTCACGTAACAGAACTTCTTAGCATCCCACAGAAGTGGAAACAGCTAACAAGGCAAACCATGTAAAAGAAAAGCTCGTATCTGCTGCAGGAAAGAAAAAAAAGGGCTCTAGGGGAAAAAAAAAAAATCTAAAAATCTTACATTCTGGTAATGTAAGCTTTGATGACTGAATGCTAAAACACTTGAACTGGCTAACCAAAGAGGTTTGATCTAGGCTGTAACCAAAGCAAAGAAGGTGAGCAGGAGCTGTAACTACTCTGAATATTCCAGTCAAAGTTGTTCTACTCACACACTTCAGAAAGATGCTCAGAAAAAAGCTGCTTATCAAAAATATTCATTCTGAGTTCTTTTGCATTGCACATCACATTGTGATTTTGACCTGCACAAAATGAGTGTAAAGTAATAACAAGAGAAGATCCTTCGGTGCAGATATGATTTTGTACCAATTTGCGCAAGTGTAAAACACCATACTAAAATTTCAAGCCACATGGAATCAGGACTACAGTGTCCTTCAGAGAAGCTCCTTAAGGAAACGTTCCTCGTGGGATAGCGATCCCCTGATATCTGAGTGCATGTCCACCCACCTTCTTACCATCCTCAGCCATATTTTTAACTTGTTTGCCAGTTTCAACCCAATTTTAACCAAGGGCAGAGATCTCATCAAAATAAAAATCCCAAAGATTACATGAAAAGTCAGTGGCTGGGGAGAAGAAAAATCCAAATTAGCACCTTTCTGCTAGGGAAGGGCTTACAATTCAGCCCCGTATTCATGACAAGCACCAACAGCAGACAGTTTAGTTCTCTAAAATGTTACTCTCTTCTCTCTCCATCTCCTAATCTGCACACAGCTGTCTGGGGAACAAGGTAATAGAAATACAGATAAAACAAATGATTTGTTGAAAGTTCTGCTTTGGCTTTTTGTGGCTTTACACATCCTTCACTGTGCTGCTCTGTGATCTCTGGTGGTAGCCGCCACTCCAAAGGAAAAGCAAGCTGAAAAACAAAAAGGTCCCACTGGGATCGCACACAGAGGTATTCAGCTAAATTACTTATTAAAGCACCAACACAGCATAGACTTTTTTCAGTACATTAGTTATTCAATCAGAGCTCCAGCACTCTCGGACTGATCCCTTAAGAAAAAGCAAAAATCTTTTCCTGTTTGTTTCCAGCTGCATCACAAAAGACTTTAAAGACTTCAGGCTGCAAAGAAAACTGTTTGTCTTTGGGTCATGGTACACCAAGAGCTTGTGGGTGAACCCAGCGCAGCTCTGACTGACTGGTGAGGGCACAGGGCCATCGAGCTAAGGAAGCTGCTTGGGTTTTTCCATGTAACTCCACGACCCACGTCAAACCTAGGGTGGCTTTGCTCACACAGGATAGGAGCTGTAGGTCAGACAGCAATGAACAACTTCCTTGCGGCAATCGATGGGCTTTTTTTCCAGGAAATCAAAACAATTTTCCAGCAGATTAGTCTAGACTGGGAATAGCTCAGCAGATCTTTAAACACAGAAGCTAACCTTTCATCTAGACAAGATTGGGATGCCATGTTGCTCACCTTGAAGAACAGTAAGGTCACTTTATGGGGGAGGGAGGGAATCAACCTCCATCGAATACGTTGAAGTAGAGGACATTGGCTGGCCTTTAGATTTCTGTTAGCTAAGTCTGTAACCTCTCTACTCCAGAAAACCAGAATAACGTAAGGTAGACAAGCTGGCAAAAAAACACATGATTTCGGAAACCAAAGGGCACCAGATGCTTTCACCACTGTGCCTGTGAGATCAAGCAGCCTATGTTTTTTTGGCAAGCTAATGTGCATTCCTGGAAAGACAAAAAGAAAAGAGCGGGGGAAGTCTTACAGCAGCATTTCTTCAAAGGACCTTTCTAAGGGGAGATTTATTGAGTCTTATTCTATCTGACACTAGTCAGTGAACATGTGCAACTTTGGTGAGCTGGAAAAAAAGGAGCTTGTCTATAAATTCTTATACTCCAGACACCATTCCTCAGAGGCCAGCCCTAATAAACCCATCACCACAGCAATACTATAATTCAGTGGTGCTCAACTCCTGGCCCTTCGGAGCCTTGCATCCCAGCCTTTTCTCAGGGACTCCAGCAGCAAGCACACTGTGCATCAGCTACCCTGAGGAAACAGCATTTTAATGCTAACGTGGGACACACCAGAGTGCCCCAACCCAGCCCAACAGAGAAGGAAGTGTTTCCTCCTCCCTACTCAGAGAAGAGCTCAGGCCCAGAAAATAGTTAAACAATCTAGATGATACCCTACTAGCATCACATAACACTTTGTTAGGAGCCAATATATTATCTAGAAATGTTTTAACATGTGATATGAGCTGGGAAGTGCAAGGTTTAACCTTCTTCAGCCAAGTAAGAAATTGACCCCGAGTCTCCCATTTCACAGGCAAATAAAACCACAAAGCTGCAAGAGAGATCAGTCTTCTCACTCCAATAAGCCAAATGAGCTACTCAAGAAATTGTCATCAAAATTGCACAAACCTAAAACACCTCTCTGAATCTCTTCCCTGCGTGGTTAACCTTGATGTCAAACCAGTAACCAGGCAGAATTAAAGACTAATGATGATGGTAATGCTGCTTAAACTAGTAGGCATTGTTTAACTTGCATTAATGAGTTCTTCTGTACCTCTCTACAGCCTTGCTCAATGACAAAGCAACTGCTGACAGTGGAAGCCTGTGAGAAGTATTATACGTTTTAGCACTGTACCTTGGGACCCAGAATAATAAGCACATAAAAGAGATAGATGTGTATTTGTAATGCCACCTTTTAAAGCAATTGCTTAAAAGGAGTCTGCTTTAGAAACTCGGAAATGTAGTTCTTGACCTTCCTGAGTAATCATGCTAATATCAAGAGAAGTTATAATTATTCAGTTGTGAACAAAAAAAAAAGCAAAGCACTGTTCGTACTTACAAATGAAGCACTTAAATACAAAAGGGAGAGCAAAGTAGGGGAGTCCCCATTCCCCTGCCACTCTGGCACTCTGGAGGCAAATCATAGCAAGGGGGTCCCACCCGCACCACAGAGGTGCAGCGGGGACAGGGAGAGTGCTCCTAAGGCACTGTAATGTGAAGAATATGAATTTGAGTCACCCACCTCCAGCAGTAAAGAGATCCTCTACTCCCTACAATTCCCTGGCTACTCCCTAGGCACATGGCAACTTCTGCAAGAAGCGAAGAAAGGCTTCAGTTACTTTCATTAAACAAGTCTGTTTTATTCCCAAAAGAAATTTTATCCTAAGGGAAACATACTGGCACTGCAGAATGGTGCACTAAAGCAGTCCCACATGCACAGGGCGATTTAGGATGTTCATTCAAATTCTGCGACTTCCTCACGTCTCTGTAGAAAGATCTTGTATTTTCTCTAAGATCTTCTCAGCCAGAGTCTACTTAATCTGGACTAAAACATCTGAAGTGGAACAGTAGCAACAGAGCAAGATTAGTTCTGCTCAGGATCTCCAGGAAACAAATGGGATATTGGTGGTATGAAGAAACAGTGACCTTCATGCCTTGTAGGGAGCAGAGCCCTACTTCTGCAGTCACACTCAGCACAACACAGAATTTTATAGCCATAACACCTGAAGGAGGAAAAGAAAACAGTATAACCCCAAAACAGTGTGCAGATAAACTGACTGCTTTTTGAAACAGAATGGAGATGTGTAAAACTTCCAATGTTTGTTCCCTAATTTTCTTTTTTACAAAACTGATGTCAAGTAAAACATTGTGCAATGGTGTCCGTATCACATAAGGCCTCTGTGCTTTCCACAACTTATAAAATCCAACCACATCATGTTTTATCACACAACAGACTTTCCATAGTGTCACGTAACAAGAACTGCCCTTGTGTGAGGATCCCAGGGAGTCTTTAAAGACTTCAATCAGTCTTCACACCACAAATCTCCACATATTAAAGAAAGATGGGATTAAGTCAGTGTGCTTATGCTTTCTGCTGGTTTCATGCACGCAAAGATATAAACATCAACAAGTTACAGATGTACAGAAAGATAGTTTCAAAAGATTAAAGCAGAAGAAGTTGTGGAATTAAGGTACTGTGCTAGATAGGTATGCAGAGAGGCTGGCATGCTAAACACATGGAATCAAAGCTGACAGAGATGGGTAGACTGATTCATATATACAACAGACTTGACTTTGTCATCCAGCTATTCCAAAACAGCAAGCACGACCTGAAAAGTGCCCAAGTAAAACTGAAGTCACAAGCACACAGAGCAACATGAGGTTTTTTTAATCAGGTTTTCAATCACAGTGTAATTTTTTCCACCAACAGACTCAAGCACAGACATTTTAAAATTATTTGTCTACAAAGAGGAACAAAATGATTTAAACAACTCCAGTAAATTCTGAGCAAATATTTTCTGATCTTCTCCTTGGGAGTCCACTCTTCAGACCACTTATAAATTTTGTTTGCTTCTATTTCACATGACAAGAAGAGGTTGGGTTGTAGATAACCCTCTGCTCAAGCTCAGCATATCTTTTCAGAAGTGGACGATAGAGCTAAAAAGGAAAAAGAAATAAATATGTCTAGGTTGAAAAATTAGCTTTTTAGATCACGCTGCAGTTAAAAAACATCTTCAGACCCAAAAAGCATCTTCAGGTACCTGAAGGCTTGTGGGGTTTTTTTCCCCAATTTGCTCAAGACAATGCTGCAGAGTCTTCCTTCTTCAAATGTCACAGTCCTTTTTATCATCCCTTTTACAGCTTGATTTTATGACATGCACAGGTTGTTCTTATTGTGACTGCGTTCCTGCTCTAAGCAGAAGTCATTACTTCCAGAGGAAGCAGTTCTGCTAAAGTCACCTCTCCCAGGCTGACATGCCCCCTCAGTAATGGCTGTCCTAATCACCCAGGCAGAACTCCTGTCCTTGCCTCCCTCCGCTACCTCAGGACGGATCACTGCCTCTGTCCCCTCCTCCTCTGCCTTGCTAATAAGCACACTGCCACCCCCCAGCACAGCCAAACACAGAAGGGTCCTCCTTGGCCAATATGCTGACCAGGGCCTTCTAAAATACACTTCACACTCCCTCTCCCGCCCCTCTCATACTCCCGTATTTATTTGAGCTTCTCTCCTTCACATCCTTCACAGCCACAACTTTTCCCATCTACAATCTGCTCCATGGCCAGGCTCCTCCCTCCCTGATCCCAGGCCTGGGGGACAAATGGAGACCCAACTTCTTTCCACAACTACACCGAGTATCTGAGTAGCTTTTTTGTATTTCCCTAGCTAGAATTCTCCATGAATTTTTAGATACAGAATTGTTACAACCATAAAAAGAAGAATCAAGACTCAAATATATTAAAAACCCCAGATTCCAACACGCCCTATGCTTTTGGATATCGGCAAGATTCATGTTGGAATTTGTTTCATTTGTTAGCTTTCTTTCTTCCCCTCTGCTTCAAATTCATCACAGGACATATCAAGGAAGATGAGCTGCTTATATGTGACCAGGTTACATAGCAGAAATCCTGAATAGAGCCTAGCCCTACTGCCGGCTCCAACCCAGAACGATCCTTCATCTAGAACTGACAGATACACCCTCTTCCTTACCTCTTCTTTATACTTTTAACTGTCTATCTAATAAAATCAGTAGTTTGATGAGCCATACCAGGACAGCTTCACTCATTTGCTAGCTCAAGCACAAAAAGGGACTGCCAGGAGCCAGTGTGGGGTCTGGTACAGACTTGAGCGGTCCTTCAGAGGATGCCATAAGGTCATATCCCTGCCGCAATGAATCCTAGGGGCCGCCAGTCTAGTCTACAAGCCCTCTGCACTGATGTTATTCATAATCAGGGCAGTCTCGCTCCTGGCTCCAGGTTCAGAGAGGTTATAGAGCCATAATGAATCATACCCAGTAAACTGAATTACTGCTCTCATCAATAAGCGAGATCCAGAATTTAAATGCATTTTATCTTTTTCCAGGTAAAGATCCACAGCCAACAACTGTATACTTATATGCATGAAAAATTCAGGAGAAAAATGTTTCAAGTGTAAACTATGAGGCTGTAGGAAGAGACAGGGTTGTTATTGCGCAGCTTTATGTACAGTCTGGCAGTAACCCCGGTGTCTGTAACAGTCACACTTTCTCAGATGAAAGAAAAAAACTCATCACACAGTTTTCTCATCTAGGAAATAAAGAATTACCATCTTTTGGATTTTGTGTTTCAACTGATGGCAAAATAGCCAGTTTCTGTGTTTCTCTATTCCTGAATGATAGTTTCAGACTGACCAGTGAAACCTGGATTTATCTCTTCATTCCCACTTCCAGTTTCCACAACGGCAAGTGAGAGCGACTTAATGGACAAATTCTGCACAAGGAGCCTGTTTTGATCAACTCCTCCCTTTTACCAACCAGGTGTTACAGAAGTTAAAGTGCATTTCTACATAGAATAGAATAGTTTGGGTTGGAAGGGATCTCTAAGGGTCATCTAGTCCAACCCCCGTGCAGTGAGCAGGGACATCTGCAACTACATCAGGTTGCTCAGAGCTCCGTCCAACCTGGCCTGGAATGTTGCCAGGGATGGGACATCTACCATCTCTCTGGGCAGCCTGTGCCAGTGGTTCAAAGAGTGGTGAAAAATTTCTTCCTTATTTCTAGTCGAAATCTACCCTCTTTTAGTTCAAAACCGTTACCCCTTGTCCTACTGCAACACGCCCTGCTAAAAAGTCTGTCCCCATTTTTCTTCTAAGCCCCTTTTAAGTACTGGCAGGCTGCAGTAAGGTCTCCCCGGAGCCTTCTCTTCTCCGGGCTGAACCCCAGCTCTCCCAGCCTGTCCTCACAGCAGAGCTGTTCCATCCCTCTGAGCATTTCTGTGGCCTCCTCTGGACCCGCTCCAGCAGGTCCATGTCTTTCCTGTGCTGAGAGCTCCAGAGAAAAGGAAGAAGAGAAGGCGAATCTACAGCAAATGTAGAGAGACTGTTTGCTAGCCAAGGCATCCTCCGGCCAGTTTTTAAACCCATCTCCCAGTGACTGAGTCTTACAGTGTCTTTCACTAATTAAAACAGAGAAACCTACTTACTCCTACCTCTGCAACAGTCTCGTTCAGTGACCCTGGGCAAGTCATTTAACATATATGCGCCCCAGCTCCTCTTCTCCACAGGACAGCAATACTGAGATCCATGGAGATTTAAGCAGATTTATGGGGTTAGAAAATAAAATGCACCACTATTATGAAATGACACATGACTCAGCATAGTATTTATAGCTAACTACATGAGGTCCTTGAGGGCTCAGTGAAGTATATATATATATATTCTTTTCATGTTCCGAAACAATATTATTGCTCCAATTTCTGTTAAATATGCACATCAGAGTAAACAAAATATTGAGCAGGCAACTATGGCTATACTGGGAGTGTCAGTATGTCAAACAAAAACAGGTCGTTTATTCACTGAAGCATCTATAATCAAGCTTCACTATTTCTTACTTTGCTATTCTGTAAATTTGATAAACCCTAAGGCTTCTCAGCAAAGATTCAGCACAACAGAACTGCACCGGTAAGTGAGCTCAGGCACTGAGAAAGCAGGCTCCATATTACTTACCCAGCAGTATTTTTACAAAATACACAAAAGCGCATTTACTAGAAGGCTGGGCAGTATTATTTTTAATACATCGCTCTAAATTAAAATGTGTGAACATGAATGAACAACCACATTTACTGATACAGTTTCTTTTCCTGTTTATTGGACTTAAGCACTTAGCTTGTTAATTGAGAGAATTCAGGCATTTGCATTAAGTTTCTCAGCCATTAGTGTAAATGAATGCTGCCTTAAGGACCACCTGAAAAAAATGCAAACAAAAAATTAAGAATATTCCTTGTACTCTATTCCTGTTCATTTGGGGTAAAAAGCAGCACAGTTCAGAGGGTTAAATCAAAGTCTTAAATTCCTCTTCCTCAGGCAAATTAGCTGTAATACCACCAGTACATCATGGCTAATAAGCGCAGCAGTACTATAGGCTTTTCACAAGCAGTATTTTACAAGCCAGCTTGACACCAGCTGAAGTTTGGGGCCAGAGCAGTGCAAGTCCCATGAAGTACCAAGAAGAAAATCCAAACTGCACTGACCGAGAACATGGCCTCAGCATGCATACAGTTGCATCAGTGAAAGATGCTTCTCTGCGTCTGCCGCGACTGAACTGCCTCCACAGAACCTTGGGCAACTCCTCCTAAGTGATTCCAGGAGTCTTTTTCCTGAGGCAATTATATGGATTTATTTTTATAATTGAGGTCCAAAGGGAATAAAGCACTCTCAATGATGCATAAAAACTCAAGAACATGAATTCCCTGTCTGTCATAGTCTCAAACCTAATATATCAAACCATGATATTTAACAAAAGTAATTACATGTATCACAACATGAACCTTATTATTGTCCATAATTTAATTGTCCTTGCTATATTACGGCCTTTTCTCCTGCTTATCTCTATAGCCTACTCCACAACATTAGCTGTACTCTGACGGCTTCGTTTACAAACCCTAAACTTCTCTCCTGGGACAATTTTGCCACACTCCGACAGTCCCACAAATAACTAAGAAAATGCTAATGATAAATATTGCATTATAACAGAGAGTAAGTTAACCTGCCCTCTCTGGAAAGTGCATTCAAATAAATGTTACCCTGCTCTCTAGTCCAAATCAAATATGTCATCCTCAGACTATTTCTCACCATAGTACCAACCTATGAACTCAACAGGGCTTTTACTGTTTCTTTGTACATTGTCTGGGACAATGGGACAGTGTTCCTGCCGCCCTCCAAAAGCGAAACCAGCTACAGATATTACTACAAGTGACAATCACATGGATCCTTTTATCTCTTGCAATGCTATGTTAGCCAATGATTGGAGCAATTCAAAATCTATGAATTACAAAGATTATGTTGATGATTATCTAATTTTAATCTACACAAGAATGTTTAATCTACCCTGAATAGATTACAATTAATCAGTCTCTCACAAACACTTGCTACTTTTGATAGGTTCCTTCTTTTTTTTTAAACCAAACTCAAATTACTCAAAGAGATTTGCTTAAGAAATCTAGAGATACAGATGTTTTATTTCTACATCACAGCAGTTGTTCACCTTTCTTAAAACAGAAAGAATACTCTTAAAGAAGAAAGACTATGACAGTGTCCTAAAATACTCTGAATACTCTCCCAAGGAACCACACCTCAAACTGTCACTTTATTTACTTCAGCTATTCATTCTGCAAGCCTATCTTAATCAGTTTAATAGGTTAAAAAAAATTATTGGCTACACAAATCACCTTAATCAAACTCCCATCAATACCTATTATATTTTTGTGGTTGTATTATTATTACCTACTTTGCACTAAATTACCAGTCTTCCCTCTCCAAAGTCTAACTCAACAAAAATATCATTATTTTAAATCAATAAATAGGTCATTATAACCTTCCTGGGTAACAGGGTCACTTCTATAAATCCACCTACTTACAAGGCAATTCACCAAAGTCAAGAAAACCTGTTAGGTTTACATTTTCCCTTCTTTAATTTTTGCAGGATTAATACATCTCAGTAGAGTCAATAATGCAATCAAAAATTACACATCCAGAGGCAGTGAACTGCACTATGCCTTCTCCCTACAAAATCCTACAGGACAATATTACAATAAATCTGACACTACATCATAGGCACACAGCTTGTATAAACACAAGTGATCAACTCCAGATAATCATGTTCTCTCTCATGCTTTTTTGCTTAATTAACCAACTAGACAACCATCTTTGTTTTAACAGATTACCGAAACAGATCTGAATTCTAATGCCAGAGTCTGTTAACATATACTTATTGCTCTAGACTCTCCTGGTTATTTCTGTCATGCTTGGTGGTTCTGATCCTTTTTCCTTGAGGGAGAAAGGAGGCTCCAAAGAGGTGAGATGACTCTCTAATTTTTGCTATTCTGAAAATAGGGGAGAAGGATTCATCAAGTTAATCCACAGATGACTGACTTCAGCTAGCATGACTGAGTAAGTGACCAAAGACTATCATTATGATGGTTACCACCAGAATACCTTATGAGTCGTTCGGGTCTTGACAGAATTAGAAACAAGCTCAAGTTGGGTGAGCTCCCACACCCTATAATATACTGTGAAATCAGGTTCAACTAAGAGACTTAGGGACATAGCCACAGGGAGGGACTTATCCTCTTTGAAATGGTTTCTTCCAGGCAGGATGGTCTGCTACAGGATAAAGTCACATTTTTGCCAAACAAGTTAGAACTTATGGGACTTCAGTTTCCACTATCTACTAACTCATCACCCATAACAAGCCCTATGTCTCCCACCTTGTGATTTTATTTTACCTGCCCATCAGCTTAATTGAACCATAAGAGCTGTTTTGTGTGCCCTGCTTTTCCTTTTTGAAATCACACTCATCATCACAAATGATCCTTCAGCAACCAAAGAAACACTTTTGGCGTTTTTGGTTCCTGGAAGGCCCTTCTGTGTGCATAAGCCTTGGCAATGAAGCTACATCAAACTGTTGTTTGACCTCTGTCTGTAAAAGGTTTTCCTCCCTCCAATGATCTAACACATGTTGCGTCCAACCTACACCAGGAGGAAAGGATGATGAAACCAGAGCAGATTGCTGTGTTATGACCTGCTTTTTCTCCATCGTGCCAAGATTTAGCTGTAGCTGTCCAAAAAAAGCAGGGAAGTGGTCCGGGGAATTTCACATTGGTTATCCAGACTCTTTCAGAAGAGCTCCTCAGTGAGACAGAACTTAACCTCAGGATGACTTTGAAGTTTATAAAAAGAACTGTCATTTAAGTGAAAGCCTCTAACCTCAACAAAACGAAATTGTATGAACAGGGGGATGCAGCTCTGTAAAAAACAGAATCAAAATGACTCATCACATTATGAATTTTTACTGCACTGTTCATGCTAACACACTGTATTACTGACAGGCCCTCTGGCTTTCTGCAGTTTCACAGCCATGAAACTAGCCAGGGAATCCACCATCAACTGCAAAATCATAAGACAGAAAGAAAAAAAAATTATGTGGAATACGTAATTGCAAGAAGCTGCTTTTAACGGAATGAAGCTGGCAAGCTAAGCTAAAGAGCAGGAACGCTTATTCCTTCACATGCTGTTTGGCCACCTTCTCTATCATTCACTCCTATCTACAGGGGCAATAATTCACTGCTGTACATCATTTAAAACCAATAAAAAGATGTGCTATGAGAACCAGGTCTAACCAAGTGGAAAAGGAGAAGAAAAGTATCGAGAGGGAGATAATTAACTCTTTTAGCTTCCAGGCCATTTTATGCAGACAGTAAAATAGAAAGAGGTAAATGAATTCCCCACCGATCTTTCCAGTTAGGCTAGCTTGGCCCCTGCAGGGGTACAAAGTGCTAGCTGCTCTTGCAAGGCCCCTGGTGAGTGACAGCTGTATTCCCTGCCCTTGAGTTTTATAGCTGAAGCAGCACCAGAGGGTCAAAAGCAGGTCTCTGAGCACTCTCCACCTCCACACAAGGCAGCCTGGCAGCTTTTCAGCCAGACAGCACTTTTGGGGGGAACAGGGCAACAACGTGAGGTTGAATCAGACACCAGGGATCTGCTCCTGAAGTGTATTCCCTGCAGAAGGCTTCAGCTGCAACACACACGATACAGGCCATTGCTGTTAATTATTTTATCTTTTAAAATGAGGGGGGAAGGTTGAGTAAATGAGATCAGATCAATCAAGTTTAAATTATTCAATGTCTTAATATTTCTGAAGGGGACTTGTATTCGATTACTGAGCTCCTCCATCTCAGTTAATAATTAAATAATATGCTGGCAGGCACAATGCAGCATGATCATTTCTATTATTACTCATGATGATATCTGGTGCTCCACTACACATGTAGCTGGGAGTTAGTAGTTCTGGCAGATCATTAATTTCCCAGTTTAAATAAAAGCTTTAAAACCTTGTTGCCTGTAGTTAGGGCATATCCAAATCTCATAAATGGAGAGCGTAAGGCTGTGTTGATGTACAAGAAGTTTCTGCACAGCTGAAGACAGTAAGATTCATCTTTGGTTATTTAAACTTGCGTTCTCTAGGAATCTTGCTATATTGTATTGTTTATTTATTACTGCACATTGTATTTCAGAAGCTGTTGTAAACTAATATCAGGGCCTTTGGCACCTGATAGCAAGAGGTGCAGGATTGCTCCACCTTCAGATATGCTGAAATTCCCAGGATGGGCATGCTACCAAAGACCTGTGCCTAGTGAATCCTCCCCATTGGCACACTTTCCAAGTAGGAGCTACAAGTGAAGATATATAGCTGCTGACCATTGTTTAAGATCAGACATTAAGGATTTTGGGGGATGTTTTCCAAGAGGTGTGAAAGTACTGTCACCACACCTTTTTCCATGCTGCTTCCTGCAAACAAGTAAAGACTGTTTTGTCAGTATTATCAGTTACAACTTGACTGACCTGTATCCAAATGCAACCTATTTTATAACTTTTTTTCTCTCCCTTAAGGAACAGATCTTGCTTTCTGATCACACCCAGCTAGGAAAAATCACTCTCTCAGACTTGGATGGAGTGATCAGATTATTGCATCATTATTACACTAAAAGATCTCCCAAAATCAAATCTATCTTTACAACAGGGAGTAAGAATTGGGTAACCAAATGTTTCTTAAATTAATCTATTTTACTAGAAGAATTAGCAAAGGACTACATTTTGAAGCAGACAGGAAATGGGGGGAAAAAAAAAAGGTATTTCCAAGCTTGCTCACCTCCTCAGCCCCAGTGGTTGGTTTAACAGCCAATCTAGGCTCCGGTGCTAATTTCACGACATCAGCCAAGGACATATTTGTCTCAGCTACAAGCCCTGCAATGAGAATCACAACCCTGATCAATGCAAAAAGCACAATGAGGGATGTGCCTTGACTCTCTGGCAAATTAATACATTATATTGATCTCCCCTGGTCAGGTCAGCATTCAGGATTGAAGGATAAATGGCAGAAGATCTTACATTCCTACACGCTAGCCTGAGATGTGGGGACTGATTGAGTTTTTGCCAATCACTCAATTCGTACCCTGGAGAATAGGTAAGCAGCAGAAATGCTACTCAACAATATCAGTAATTATTTATGGTTACAACAATACAGTAAACAGCAGTGAAAATATTGGAAGCAAGGGATTCAAGGACAAAAGATGACTAAACAAAAAAAGGAAGAGAAGCAAAAACAATGTCAAGAAAATGTGCTACAAATTATTAAATAAATTTATATCTAAGGACGCAGAATAATAGGGGAGTTCTGCTACTACAGCATTTTGCTTTGCAAGTGAATCACAGCATTTCAGGAGTTCCTTGTACACTTGCTAAGAAGCCCGGGCTAACTGTGGAACACTCGTAGATGTACACTGTAATATTATTAAGGAGCCCTTGCCATCAATATTTCACTTATATTAGCAAGTCTTCACTTTTACTCAATTCCTTTGCCTGGCCAAGAGTGAGTCAGCTGAAAGCATCAATCAAAAATGCCACTTAGAAACACACACAGCAAGTCCCTGGGTCTTGGCTGACAGAATACCTGAATTAAGGAGTCCCTCCATCAGCATGGAATCTGAAATCTTCACTCAAACGCTCTGTCAACTAAGCCTCAAGATTTCATATGCCAAACTGGCAGAAGGAATACACATCTTCCATACATACAAAATATCTGTGCAAGCTTTAATGATGGCTCCACGTTTCACATGCATTCATGGACAAGGAACCTGCCTGCAGCATTAGGTGCTGGGAAGCTTCTGGTGGCTTCCGAAGCAGTAGACAAAGTTTGAGTACAGACAAAAACAGTTTGGAAACTTGTCCCCCAGGGTGGAAAAATGGTCCCATTGTGGCTTCAAACATACCGATAATCTAACAGTACTGTTTCCACTGTCCTGCAAAAGCATACTTTGCCTGACAGAACCCTTGTGTCTTTTCAGAAATAGAGAGGAGAGCATGCTGTGTGCATTAAACACATCTACTCAAGCTTTGGCTGTACAATTTTTTGTGCTGTTTTCAAATGCAAGAGAGCATGTAGTCTTCAGATGCTATAATGTGACAGCAGAATTTGCTTCTAAAATTAAAACTTGGCTGATTTCTTCTGATGGCTGATGTTATCTTTTCCATGCTTGTTGCAATCCCATGATCTTACATGAGCTTGTACAGAAGCTGTCCATGTCTTAAGGTCCAAATCCTAAAGCTTCTAATCAGAAAAACTGAGGCTAACAAAAGTTGGCCTAACTAAGGACTTCAGAATTTGATACACATTCCTTGATTTGATTAGCTGGAAGATATTAGAAACTGTTTTAAAATACACGAATAAAATTTCCTGTCTGGGATTCAGCTCTTAAATGGCTGATGTCTCACCCTTAACATATGTCTGCATGCATTAATAGCTGTAAGTTAATTAACAGTTTAAATCTGGGACTTGGACTGTTGCATTACAGTGAGTGATGTAGTACAGCAAGCAAAATGACTGGTCAGCCTAACAGCATCCCACGATTTACACTTTTACAAGAGAAAGCGCATACTCAAGCATGGAGCCCAGGACTTCTTGCATATCCTTCATCTTAACACTTAAAAGCTGTAAGCTTTTAAAATGTAAAAAGCTGTAAGATGTAAGGTTTAATAACTTTTACTTGGCCAGCAGTACTTCTGGTCCTATCATCCCTGCCCTCTCTGATAGTCTTTGCTAGGACTGATCTTTTGTTTGGTGTGACCATTTCAGCAATCCAGTTTACAGCCTGGTCCACAAACTGGGGCAGCAGGCTATACCAGCACTTTCAGTTGGCTGTATTCTTCTGAGAGCAGCACCTGGAGGTAGCAACTCAATGGTCCTTCAAAATGAAGGTCCTTGTCAGTATCAAGTTTCCAGGCCCTAACCCTCAGTTGAGAAGCAGCCACCAGACTTGAATTATAATGTAAATGTTATTCTTAGGCCTGATCCAAGTATACTAAGAGAAAAAAACCCTTTTTGACCTGAGGGACCTTCCAGTCAGATCCACACAGCTTTATTCTTCCCTCATTTTCAGTAATGTTAATCCCAAGTATTAACCAACTGAAATTAAATGCCCAGGCCGCTCAGAAGTATCTCCTTACAGTCTTACCGTGAATTGCTCTGTAAGCACTTCCTAAACAAGCAGAGTTCGCTGTATCGATAGTGTACACTGGTGCGTTGAACACATCAGACAGGACCTGAGAAATATCAAAGCATTGGTTACACATGTCCATGAAAGACAAGGGATAAGCAATCCCCTATCACTGCTTAGGAAGACAAGTAACTACCATACATCCCAGCCAAGCGTTTGGGTACCCACAAAAAGAAGCACTGCAGGCAACAACGAGTCCTGAATTTGTCACACAACAGGGTATTGGTAAACCTGAGCCAGAGATGTAACTGCAGCCAGGAAACAAAGTCCTATTTCTCTCCAGATCTCACTATTACGAGTTCAGACAAGTCTGGGTTCAAGCATTATCGCCCTCATAAGCCCACACAATCAGCCCATACCAAAGGCTTACATGAGGGTGCAGATATCAGCTCAGGAACCCACAACTGGTGCCTGTTTTCTTCCACTGTGTTTATGGCTGAAACAAGTGGGAAAGAAGGAGAGAAGAACCAGTCATGGCTCCTCAGTTCTCAACTTTGATAAAATAAAAGCTCCAGCAGTATGAAGGCCTGTGAAGCCTGTCTTCTTCACCTCCACCATTCCCATCGTATTAGGGTCGCAGGAAGAATGACACAGGAGCTGGTTATACAGTCTCAACATCTACGAGGAATTTTCCTGTATTCAAGGGGTCCTTAGCTACGAAGATATAGCAAGACATTTCTCCACATGGCTTGAGCAAAGCAAGGAAAATTTTACAAGCGAAGAATTTCTTATGGTATCCAACAGCTACTAAAGTTATTCAACCACACATTGTTCTGCACTGAAATAACACCAGTCTTCATCAAGTACATGTGCTCTTCCCCACTGTTTAGCTTTAGGAAAACAGATACAGAAGGGGAAAAATGAAGACATATTTGGATAGGAACATGGGAGGTCCAATAACTCTTTTCCAAAAACACTGTCAACAAACTGCTTCTGTTTTGGTTTCATCACCTCTAAGACTGCAGGTGTCCCTCAGGCTGAGCAACACAAGCAGCAGGTACAATTCAGTTTTAACTTGTGCTGGTTTTATTACTTTTGCCAAAAGGAACAGTGTATCACCCAGTTTACATCCACACAACTGAGTCTAGAATAAGGCCAGAGTGTCCAGGAATCCAAACCATTTGGATTAGTGATCTGCAAGCCCGATCCAGGAATTTACAGCCCTACTGTAAATGGGCAGCCCCACAGATCATGGGCCCCTGGGCTTCATAAAAGATGACTAAGAAACTCAATCCATATATGCTATAGAAAAAAATAGTATGTGACATTTCTAAAGGATTTTGCCTCTTTCTCTGAAAGTTTGTGAGGAATCTGCAAATCAAAACCCTTGAAAATAACCAGTTTTCATAATTTGAAATGGAAGTGGCTGGTTGCTAACTATAATCCAATGAAAGCCTGAGCTTATGCACTTAAAACACTCTCTTCTGGTAAGATAGCCACGTCAGTATTGCCTAACTTCACTTGCAAGCAAGCATTGAGCAATACATGAGCTGCAATGCTAAAGGACAAATGGAAAATTAATCATGGTATCTATTAAAAAGCCCTCTGGAAATTATAAGGTCACAGAGTGCTGGTTGCACTGCCCATCCTGCCAGCCAATACTACCGTATTGTTTCAGCACATACCCCATCTGCTTCTTCATCTCATCTCTAATAGGTATTTCTTATCTCAAGCTTGAATTGTACATTCCTTTGAACAACAGAGGTCTTTTTTTTTCCCCCATTTCTGCAGAGCCTTATACAATGCAGCTCTACGCTATGCTGAATGCTAATAAGTGCTGTAATACTACAAATAATAACTACCTTTTGCACCACATGATTTTAAAATTAAAATTATTCAAAGTTCATATATTTAATAAGTCATTTGAAACTGTGGTGTCTCTCATGAATAATTTTTAAAAAAACTGTTAGAGATTTTACTGTTAAAAATATTTCACTGTGTTTCATGTGGTCATTAATCAAGCACCACATATGTTATAAAAGCCTTCCAGAACCATGGAGAAAGCTGCCCTACCATATTTTTTTAACGGATTTTCCTAAGTTGCCTCCTTTGCGGTGTAAAATACAGGAGTTACTGAATGTTGATTAATTAAATGATAGTCTTTTGTAGCCCTGGAACAAATTATCCAAAATTGACCATGATAAGGGTGGAAGCTGTTATTCTTCATGCAACTGATATGGTTTCTGAGGTTTTGATCAAATTAAAAAGGAGGATCCAATTAACCCATGATTGAATTAAGTGGATGACACTGTATTGATCATATTATTTTAAGACACTTCTAATGAGTTTTAAAAGCAGCTGCATTGTTATACATGAAGAGCAAGCACAACAGCAACCACTCTCCCATCCCCACAATTTTTCAGCTATGTATGTTGCAGAATTACATGTTATAAGAACATCCCATTCTCTGCCTTCATTCCACAGCAAGGAAATCTTCCTGGCTCCTGAATTGGAAATATAGCTTTAAAAACAAACTCATCTATTAATCCAATCTCTTTCCTGATGTATCCTTAGTAGAATTACTCCAGTAGGGACCAATGTTTTAAGTAATTAACCTATCAGTTAATTTTCCAATGTCAAGTTCCTAAGCAAAATAACCAAAGCAGATGAAGAGAAGTGACATCTATAGGCAAAACATGCCAAATTTGTTGTATCCCAATCAGCTGTACAACCAATGGTTATACAAACATATGGGTTAGATACCTTAGGAGAGAGGGAGCTTTTTGCTCTTTGCTCTTCAACCTCCATTTATTCCAGCTCAGGTTTTGCAGAGCAGATGAGCTTCCTTTCATGTGACTGCAATTGTCAAAGAGTATGGTGCATAGTTGAGGCTGGTCTCTAGATTCTCTCAGATGATAGAAAGGGATTGGCATCTCCAGAAAACAATTCACCCTGTGTTGACTAACTTCAGTGCCAGGACTTAGCCCAAGATAAGGACAGATGCCTTTTGGTGTAAACATCTACCTTCAGGCTCAGTGTCTGCACCTCTAGTCAAAGGGGAGATTGTCACGGCAGTCAGTGGAGGACAGAAAGCTCTTTGGCTCACCTGGAGGGACACATCTACGTTTCAGAAGTCAAAACCATCCGGTTTACTTTGCACTGTAACTTGACTGGATCTCCCCTGACTATTACAGGATTGACAGATCATACACACACATCACATCACAGATGATTGGATTCAGGCAAGATGAATCCCAACCCAGACGTCTCATTCCATGATAGCAAAAGCCGGGTGAGAGCCCTCTCGCCATTTGTGAGCAATGTTTTGCCGTATCTCAGTGGGCAGAAACAGAAAGCATGCAGTACTCTCTTCTCAAGAAGACAAACGAAGGATCTTAACCAGGGCTGGATGTGCGGCAGCAGCAGCAGCACAGGAAGGTGGGAAGAGGGAGGACAGGCTATACAGAAGCATAGTCTCCCCCAATATGTGACACAAGGCTAATAAGTAACAGATACTCAGAACAAAGGCAGTGTTTGCGGCTTTGGTTTGGGGTTTTTTGTTTGTTTGGGGTGGGGTTTTTTTTGTGTTCAGCACCAGCAAAATCACCCGCTAGTTTAAATCCATGGTCCAACTTTAAATGACAAAGATTACAAAAATCTCAGGTATCATATCAAGTCTCTTCTTGATTTCTCTGCTGATTGATTTGATCTAAGTGATGAGACCTGGAAGTCACCAGTGCTTCAGATACACATTCATAAAACTAGTTGAGTGTAAAAAAACCTTTAAAGTTCAATACAACATAGCATTGGGCTAATGGTTTCCACACTAAGCCTGAAGAAAAGCCCCAAAGACCTGCAGCAGATTTGCAATCTCATACCCACAACTTCCTGTGTAGCTGCAATGATCTGGATTCAGTACATCAAAATAAAAATGCAGATGTAACTGCAAGTTCAATTCAAAGGATTTAATTTTCTACTTACCTGTAAGATCTTTTTGTTGTGGGATGCACCACCAGTAGCCAAAATCCTTGTTCTGGGCACTGCAATGCAATACAACATATAGATCAGACTGAAAGTGCATATTGTCAAGATCTGTGCTACTGAACCGAGCAATGAGAACAAGGAGGTGGGAGTCAGATGGTCTGGGCTTGCCCTCTGTAACTCTAATTTACCTTCTGTAAAAAAGAAGGCAAGACTAATTACCTACCATTCCAAGACATATTAGAACAATTCCTTAGAAAAGGCAATATAAATATTGCAGACCTATTATTATTATTATAGTGCTATCAAAGTCAGGGAGGTTTGCAAAACAGACATACAATAAGAAAGGCAGAGTGTTATTATACAGCTCTGGTTTGAGGTCAGATTGGTTTAGCTCATAGCTATATATACACAAACTGACAGGTAACCTTTAAAAATCAGTAGTATTTTCCAAACTTATCTCCTCACGACGTTCACAGTCAGAGTTCACTGAAACCTGGGCAATCCCTATATGCTTGAATGACGAGGAAGATGGTCTAAGTCACTTCAGTAAAATAAAAAATATCTGAATCTTCATCTACTGCAAACCCATAGCTTTGGTGGTGTTAAAAAATTATCCTGTATTCTTTAGTCCTTAAAGAAACCCACTCTTCCTTCTCACATTCCTGAATGTCTGTCCTGTGCTCATCATTTATTTGCGTGCATGCTCCTCTGGAGCACAGTATGCAACAAGCCATACATCTATCCGTAACTACAATTCAGCAAGGCATTATAAACATGAGTAGTCCAAATAATCCCACTGAAATTCTTCAAAGGCATGAAACAAAATAAATCTATACTTTGATATTGTATATTTAAAAAATCTAAACAATTAATTACCTTGATTTATGACAATAATAAGTGATACCATCATGTATACCCTCCCAAAAGGGGAATTTTACTGTAGCTGTTGTTTTGTTATCTTAAACTCCTTTTTAATAAAAGCGAATTTATTTCTCACAAGGCAAAGTTGGTCAACTTATACTGATGCCTTAAATAACTTATTGTCATTTATCAAGTATCTTAATCACAAAACCCCTGAAGACAGAATCAGAAATAAAGAGAAGATGCAGCTCACCATGCCATTTCTAGACCCACAGCGAGGTGCTCAGGTGGAGTTTAAGACCCAGACAAAGCATTGTATGTGGGACCCTATTTTACTGATAAATTTAATTTTATTTTCCTCTTTGGAGGATATTCAGTGATGCACAAATTGGGTTTTAAAAGCCATTAGGATCTCTGTCAATGTCAGTAAACAAATAAAACAAACAGCAGAGTGATTCCTCAGGGAAAACAAGTTTCAATTATACCAACACAGAATGACAGATCCCTGCCAAGATTATCATAACATAATAGCACAGAAACCACTAAAAAATAACTAGTAAGCCTCTCTTCCTAGAAACCAAACTGAATTCTAAATTATTTGCCTAGTAGTCGCAATTCTGTCTTGCTAAACCTTGTTGCAAATATAAATTCTTGCAGAACTACCATACCTAACCTGAAAACACCATGTTTCAGAGACAGAAAGTGAGACAGAAAGAGAAACAAACATGCTCACTACACTTCACAGCAGCTAAAACCAAAGAAGAAGGCATGCTTGCTCTCCACTGCCTCTGTAAAGGGTCTTAATAAACTGCTGGGCTATCACTGTCAGGAAAGAACAGTGGACAATATAAAAGCATTAAAGACAAACAGCAACCACCCCCATTAAAACTGCAAACATATCTTAGCTCAACTGCTTCTTGTGCTTCCACCTTGTGTGCCAGCTTCTTCACAACTTTCCGAATGTTTCGGAGCTCTGTCAATATATATTGCTGTCTGCTTTCACTGGCACTGTAACTGATAGGCCAGGTAGGGCTATTTGTGCCTTCTAGCTGACTCCAATGCCCCTGTAACGGAACATTTTTGCATTAGGAATTGAGGACAGGACAGGAGATTTGCTCCTTGCTAGGTCAGAAGGTTCAGGTTTTGGCTACATTATCAATTTATGCCATAATTGTAATTCAGGATACTTCTACATAAACAAGTTACCCTAAGAAAAGTAGGGGTGAGTTTACAGTGCATTAGCTATTCAATACAAACCACTTGTGAGTATACATTTACCCGACTATCAGTTGAGTCAGATATCTACCAAGATGGCAAACAGATCTCAAGTTTAAAGGTGTTTAACACCCTGATTATCTGCACACCCATCTTAATCCAGACAAATTCTTTCATAGCAAAATACTAAGAATTATTTCAGTATATAGCTAACCTACTTGATAAAAGAAACTACCTTAATTTACACTGTGAAGTTTCGAATGTTGGTTTGACACCTCAAGTTCTAAATTCAATCAGCTCATGAGTACAAACACACAGAGTAAAAAAAAATCCCAAAACCCTAGGCTGAAGTTACGTGAAGGCAAAACCATTTACTCTCCTCCTCTTCAAATAATTAGGATGGCTTGCTTCACCAAAACATATCCCAGTAGGTAACCAGTCTAGTGAACGTTAGCCATCACGGTCTGACAACAGAATCCGACCCGCTGTACTGGTGGGACTGATCCATCCAGGCCACATGGAAGAGTGAACATCTTAGGTGAACCCAATGTGCTGCATTTCCAGAGGCAGCTCTGCATACAGCCAGAACAAAGACAACAGCTTCCCTGGTTGAGTTTCAGTCACTTCTTTACAGATGAGGAGTAGGTCCCAAGAGAACTTCGTTGAATTTGCTGAATTTTAGGTTTACCTCTTATTTCAATCTCTCTCCGGAGAGTGAGGAAAATGCATCGCTGATTTCAGGGATTGTCTTTTTAATGCCAATGTTGTGTGCTTTACTGAACAGTGGACATTTGCTCTGAGATGTGTAATTGGATACATCTTATAAATGGAGAAAGAAAGCCCATCATTTATGTATACAGGGGCATTACAAAGACATCGTTCATCCATCACCAGCAGTGTTCTCAGCCAGCTGTGTTTGAATTTGTCAGGAGCTACCATCTATTCCCCAGGGCGGTGCACAGAAAGAACTTAAATACAATGTTACTAAAAAAAAAAACCAACCAACAACTGTAGCAAACATAATTCATGAATTCAATTCTTTGACAGTTGAGAGAATCAGATTTAAACATCTTTTAATTAAAAGCTCCCTGCATAGTGCCTAACCAACCAGTTTATTTCCTTCCTATTTAAAAATTAATGATTTTTTAGAGAGCCGATACAGAATTTTAACACTATCTAGAAAGCGTTTGCAGCTGCACATGGCATTTTGTCATCCTGCAATACGCACACCTTCTACAGATCTATTCTCTGCTGTGGAAAGTGGTCACTGGTCTAACGAAATTCAGTTAAAATAATAATTTCCACTGGACAGGAGGAGGGGGGAAGACCCAAGTAAAGAAGTTCACTTATGTGGGAAGACTGAGCATAAGGCACTTTCCCAGATAAGGCTGAGAAGTCAGCCCACTTTATGTATGTTACTACTCACATAACAACTCCCATTCTGCCTTTCACAGAGATCCAGCAAGAATTCAGTGATGTTAAGTTCATCTCCTGGCTCTTGTTTTCAGCCAAAATATTGCTTTCATTGAAAGGCACATAGGGAAAAAAAATCTGTCAGTGAGAAGAGAGAGAAATTACTGTTATTTGTGTTCAGCTGTTGTCAGTGGTCCCAGAAAGACTGAAGTCCTGCATCGCTGTATATTTACAAACACGAAACTGATGTCCTCCCAGAAAAGCAAGCAGTTTAAGCAGATTGACAGAAAGTGGTGGGAAAAACCAAGATTTTAGAAAGTGCAGACTCAAAGAGCATTGCCCAAGTGGATTCAGCAAGTGAGACAGTGGAACCAGTAACACAGGGCAAGTCTCTACTGCGCAGTCCGACATCCCCTCTAATGGTCTTGGCACATAACCGTAGCTTTTAAAAAAATAATTACATAAGCAAACTCACATCAATCGGAAGGTTAGCACTGATAATTAGCACCAAACGTCCATTACCACATCATTTGTGCAAGGAGACTGGAGGCAGAAATGTAGCCTCATGTTCCACTAGGAGTGGGGTCAGCTCAGACTGCTAACAGGTCCGGATGCTCAAATCGATGGGATGACTCCTGACCTCAGGGCTTTTGGACCTGGCTGTATTTCAGCTGGATGATAACAGTGTGCCTGTGTCAGCCCAAAATTTCGCTGGCTCATGTGCTCCCAGGTCCGAAAGCAGAATATGACCTCCCATTTTGAGGCTGAAAACTCTTCAACTTTTTCATCAAAATTTCCAGTGCTAGACACAGCCCCAGTTTGTACCCCAAACTCCAGGCTCTCACTGACTTTCAAAACTCCTAGAAGACATTTCCAAGGCTTCACCCAAACAACTTCATAAGGTCCTTCTCATCACAACTGAATCCATAAATAAAACAGAACAACAGAACATGCATTCAAAAAGCAGCTGATTATGCACATGAACCCACGCCAGCTATAAGCATGATTGCAAATAACTGCAATTTACAATTTGCAAGCAGCGAGAAAAGTGTCAGCCTCTCCTTTATTTCTCTGATTAACTCCAAACACTATAATTTCAAAAAAGTATTTTTCTAGCTTTTCATTCAAGAAAAACAAAACAAAAATACATGATTATTTTGTCCCATTCTCAAACAAATGTTCCAAAATCATCATCCTTGCATATTAACTCTTCCAAAATTCATGCTAATCTTTCTTATTCATATCAATACTATGAAATCAAACTCCTGCTATGGTAAAAGGTTTCTCTTGTCTATACCCTTTTAAATACGAAAATGTACCAGGTTCTGAGCGCCCTTTATGTCCCTGTGAGTTCTAGAACTGGGTCCAAAGGCACTTGCTTCTCTACCTTGTTGTGCTGCATTACTACTGACATCTCCAAGTATTTTATAACAGAGAAAAAAAGAATGCCACAAACCAGCCTTCGGCATACTGGACAATATCTACCTGACTGAGGCAGAAGTAATGCAAACTGGAACATGCTCTTTTTTTTCTTTCCTCCCCCTTTTTTTTTTTTAATTTAGACCAATATAACTGCCCAAGTGAATAAATTACAATAAATTACAATTTGGCTTCAGGAAGCCAAATATTCAGACAAAGTCATCCACTTTTACGATTCTAAAAACGATATAGTAATTCAAGCTATTCAAAAACTATTTTTTAGAAGTGCTTCTGACTTTCACTTTGAAGCATCAGCTGATTTATTACAGAGAAAAGCAAGCCATATTTGCCATATAGGTTGGCAGTTTTCTTACTTACAAGCACGGAAGTTTTTGCATTTCGTAATATGCTTTAATTTCACTGAGGGTTTCAATTGCTCAAATCTATGTCAGAAATTTTCCAGACACAGAATATACTCTTACTTTTCAAAAAAAAAAACCAACCAAAAAAACCCTGGGGAAGAAAAACAACTTTTAAGGATAGACTTGATCATCAGCCTCTAAGGCTACATCACTATCATACCAGCTGTAACTCAACAGGGGAAAAAAGCCTCAATTTTCCCAGCAAGCAATGACAAATATGGCTAATACTCTCAACATTTATGCTACTTACATAGATAAAGTCTCTACAATGGTGTAGGGGAGAACAGGCATGATTCTTCTTCCTCACACTGCTGTAAGGCAAGAGTAATATCACTAAAATGAGTAGGTACGCACACACTTCAGTAAAACAGAGTAGGAATGGTATCCGTAGTCAAGTCTTGTACACTACTGAGTCTAGATCACCTTATCTTCTCAAGCAACTTCTATTAGCAGAAATTGTTCTTCCTGACGATGCCAAACTTGGCTTTCCTAAGACCTTGCTTCAATAAAGACAAAACTTTATATTTCACAACCTGAAGCTTAAAGACACCAAATCACCTAACTCTGAAAATCCTTAGTCTAGCTCACTTCAGATATGAACTGAAAATGTAACGTTGACTCAAAGCCTTCCCCTTTCTGATGGATTTCAGTAAAAATAAACATAAAGAAAGTTGTACATAAATTCTCTCTTAACAGTACCTTAAATTACCGCAGATCACCCTAAAAATACACACACCCTAAGATGTACTATAGGAAACAAAATCTACTCAAGATACCACCCCACTGACAATTCAGCTTCATTGACTTCAGCAGTTATCCAGCAAGGAAAATTTGGTATATGAATGGTAAAGACTTATTTGGGAACAAGCAGATCAATAGTAATAACACTGTTATAACATATACATTGACACACTCG
Source organism: Phaethon lepturus (assembly GCF_000687285.1). Classification (NCBI taxonomy): domain Eukaryota; kingdom Metazoa; phylum Chordata; class Aves; order Phaethontiformes; family Phaethontidae; genus Phaethon; species Phaethon lepturus. The sequence continues at coordinate 443 of NW_010532558.1, read as the reverse complement.
CAACAAGACCTCTGAAATATTTGCACTTCTTGTAGAAATACTGCAGAGCTGCAACTGCTTGTCAGTGATTTTTTTTTTTTTTTGAGACAAATCTCTGTTTGACAGAACGTTTTTATGAAACCTGGGATAAATTCCAATGTTAATGTATAAAAAAAAAAATCTTTTGGTGGGTTGACCCTGGCTGGATGCCAGGTGGCTACTGAAGCTGCTCTGTCACTCCCCTCCTCAGCTAGACGGGGGAGAGAAAATATAACGAAAGGCTCGTGGGTCAAGATAAGGACAGGGAGAGATCAGTCAGCAATAGCCATCATAGGCAAAACAGACTCCACTTGGGGAAAATTAATTTAATTTATTGCCAATCAAATCAGAGTAGGATAATGAGAAATGAAACCAAATCTTAGAATCACCTTCCCCCCAGCCCTCCCTCCTTCACAGGCTCAACT
>NW_010532557.1:57769-90760 GCF_000687285.1 Phaethon lepturus | reverse complement strand
CCTCGGAACCGCAAAATGTTTAAGACAGAAAGTGCATATTGGTCTGCCACAGTTGGTCAAACAGGACCTGCTTTTCATGAACCCGTGCTGGCCTGGTTGCCAGTTCTGTTGGTTGTTCTGTTCTGTTGGTTGTCCTGCACATGTCCTCTGAGTGCCCTTAAGATGAACCTCTCCATAATCTTCCGAGGAAGATATAGTCTTCCCCAGGGTTTATGTTATTTTCAATCAACCAAGTCACTCTGTGCTGCTTGGTTAATGCCTTTGAATGTGGTTTTTAGATTTCCGGTTGATCATTCCTTTGTGCTGTGGAATGGATGGTGTCCCTGTGGTTTATGAAGCATGGTCAGGGAAAATAAGAGTTTTACCATGTTGTTAAGACTAAGCCACTTTGCATATGAAGACAACTTCTTAAAGAAGGACAGAAGCTTTGGGTTCTTGCTCTATATGTGTAAAAAAACAACTATGGGTCTCTCCTCCCACAATATGTGCACAAGCTGAGCATCTAGCCTAATTTTTTTTTTCTTTTTCCTCCAGGTACCAGTAAAATTTTAGTTGGTTTATGGGGAAAGCTATCAAATTCTGTTTCAAAACAGCTAGGTCATAGATAAAATTCTGAAAGACTTATTTCCTTCTTACTGTAGCTAACAGGTATGGTATTTGGAAAACAGCTTTAGTTTCATGGTTTTAGCAAATATACTATACTGTAATGTAATGTAATATAATATCTGCAGTTATGAAATAAAAATTTTGTTCAAAAGATTTGCAACATTTCTGTATCAACAATAGTGATCACAATTTTAAAAGTAACTGATTCAGAAACAATATAATCTAATAAATTATCTTCCAAATATCCTTCTTTCCCATGTCTTTTCTTCACTTAATACCAAAACAGAATGAAGTTAAATGTTATCAGTCTTCGAAATGTACCCATTAATCAGTTACACATTACATCAAAATAAAATAAATTTTTGTTTTGAATGTATTTTGGATTTGCTCCACTTGTGGATTTGACTCCTATAAGAGATAGCTTTGCACTTGTCATTCATCTGACACAACAACAATATCCTTAAAATTGGATTCAAAGGACTGCTTTAAAGCTCTCTGTTCTTGTTTAGTACTTTCAACAGGACATTAACCGGCATAAAACATCTCCATAAGGTCGATGCTGCTGATCTGATGATCATACTTGCTGTGTACTGCTCAATACATTTCTCTCTGTCATCTGAAGTTCTACATTCTGTCTTTTTAGCTTTTCAATTTTTGTATCTTCAATATTTAAGCCCAAATACCTGGAGAAATCTTAGCTTCTGAACAATAATCACAGAAACACAAACACATGCGTGTACACAGAGATCAATTAGCAGTTTTTTCCAAATTCTACTTCTATTTTAGCTGTTTATGGGATACATATTAATCTATGTTCTTTCTAAATTAACATCAAATAATCTAAGAACATTTAGAGTAAGAATGTAACATAAGTTTTTAAGATTCTCCCTTTTCCCCACATCAGTTTATTTCAGCCTCTGATTTCATCAGTGCAAACACTGACACTCTGCTGTACGAGGGAATACCATTAGCTAATGTTCCTCGGTCTTCCAGCTTCTCTCTTTTATTTTGCACTCAGCATAACAAAAGTAAAGCTGACCAAGAGGAAGTCACCACTTTCCACACCTTTGAAAGGAGTCCAGAGATCCTGTTGGTTAAGCTATGTGATAAAAGCTGCTCTGCACACCCACAGAAATGCTGGAGGAGCCCAGATAATACCCTGCCGGACTACTCCCAGGCCCATCAGAGCAGCCATCAGCCAAAAGTCCATCAAAGATCAAAAGTCCATCTCCAGAAGCTTGGAGGAGAACAGGATGGCAGGTGGGAAACCAAATCAAGGACTCCAAAGGATCCACCACCTTATCCAAGCCGCTCTCAGGGCTGTCTCAGCAGAGTCTCAGCCCTAATGTTCAGGTGTGAAACCCATCACCATGAGTGCCTGGAAGCAACTCTTCAGATCACCGTTCAGACTAACAAGGGATGTAGCCTAGGGATAGGACACAATATGGGATACAGTGGAAAAGCTGTTGCGGATCACACAGGACTTATTACGGTGTTTTTAGGGGATAAACCAAAGCTGGGACAAGTGAGGTGGTTAGCTGATTTGGGGAGGGACAAAGTGGGGAAAATAGAGGGATAAGGGCATAGAAAGGTCTGGTCATGTATAAACAGTGTGCTTGTCTGCCCTGTGCTTGGTCAGCAGAGTCTGTCCTGTCGTCTTGCTAGATTGCTTTCTAACTCTTTCCTGGGGGAGAGACTCTGTTCTGTGTGTGCACAGGGTCTGAGTGCAGCCACTGGGGTCAGACCATGGGTTGGAGGGACCATGTGTCCATGGTGCAACAACTGGTGAGAGTGCAGTTGTGCAAATGTGTCAGTGAAGATCAAGCCAGACCAGCTGATGAGCAGAAGTGGTCTGTGAGCAAGGGATTGAGTGGATCTCTAAGAGCCAGCTCTGGGTAGGAGAGCATCTCTGGGGGTGAAAGCACAGCAGGGTCAGCTATTGGGATCTGGAAAGTCCTGGCCACCTCTGTGTCTGTGATGGTCTACATCACTACCAAGATTGAGGCTGCAGCCTCAGGGGCTTGCATGTCCAGGGTCCAGAAACTGGGGAGCCTGGGATCCCAGGGAAGATATAGGGCAGACTTAACGTCAGAGCCCATCTGATACAGGGATCCACAATGTACATGTCTACATATATATATAATCATGGAATGGTTTCGGTTTGAAGGCACCTTAAAGATCATTTTGTTCCAACCCTCCTGCCATGGGTAGGGACACCTTCCACTAGATCAGGTTGCTCAGAGACACATCTAACCTACCTCAAATGTTTCCAGGGATGGGGGATCTACCACCTCTCTGGGCAACCTGTGCCAATGTTTTACAATCCTCATTGTAAAAAAAATTTCTTCCATCTATATAGTCAAAATCTACCCTCTTTTAGTTTAAAAACATTAGCCCTTGTCCTGTTGCAACAGGTCCTGCTAAATAGTGTGTCACCATCTTTCTTATAAGCCCCCTTTAAGTACTGGCAGGCTGCAATAAGCTCTCCCCGGAGCCTTCTCTTCTCCAGGCTGAACAACCCCAGCTCTCTCAGCCTTTCTTCATAGGAGAGGTGTTCCATCCCTCTGATCATTTTTGTGGCCCTCCTCTGAACCCACTCCAACAGGTCCATGTCTTTTCTATGCTGAGGGCTCCAGAGTTGGACGCAGTACTGCAGGTGGTCTCACCAGAGCAGAGTAGAGGGGGAAAACCAACTCCCTTGACATACTGGCCATGCTTCTTTGGATGCAGCCCAGGATACAGTTGGCCTTCTGGGTTGCAAACACACATTGCTGGCTCATATTCAGTTTTGCATCCCCAAGTCCTTCTCAGCAGGGATGGTCTCCATCCCTTCATCCCCCAGTCTGTACCCATGCTTGGGATTGCTCCAACCCATGTGCAGGACATCGCACTTGGCCTTATTGAACTTCATGAGGCTTGCATGAGCCCATTTCTCTAACCCGCCATATATATTCTTGCTAGTGGACATCCATTCTGCCTAGACAGAGAAGGAGGCAGGCTGACGTTGTTGGTGCTGTCTCTGTTCATGTGACTGCTCTGAGTGTCTGCCTGTGTGTCTGGCCATGCATATATGTATGTATGCATGTAGTGTATATGTGTGTTTTGTCTACATGTGCCTCCTGGTAATACATCTTCAGCCTCACAATCAGCTGACCTGGGGACATGGAGCAGCGTCACCTGTTTCAGGCTGTTGGATACAGTTTGATATATTTTCCTCTAACGCTGTTCTGTTCAATAGCTCTTCTCAAAGGCTGTGGAACTTTATTTCCTGTAAGGAATACCATGTCGTGTTACTATATAGGAATGTACTAGCAAAAGCCAGATGTATTAAGAGAGTTATAAATTGGAAGCTGAACAAAACATTTGAGTTGCTTAATATGTACCCACAAATCCATCTGTAAAACAGAAGTAACTCAGGTTGGAGGACAGGAAAAACAAAGACCTCAATGAGTCACTCCTTTGATGTCTCCAGGAAGATCAAGGTTCTGCCACTGTGTCAGGACATTCACCCACACTCTGGGGTGGTCTTGGGTGCAGCAGACTTCTCATTGGTTCCTATTTTCCAAACCAGAATACAATGCTTTTCTCAATTTCTGTGGCCTAGTTTAACAACTCCATTTCTCCAAGCAAACTAAAAGTTTCCAGTGAAACCATTTTCTTGATTGTCTAACAATGCCCCCTTCTTTGAGATCAGCTTATTTTTGGTGTTATGAAACATAAGCTAACAGTGCTAGAACAATGAACAGATTTTATTCCTATAGTGGACCGATAGAATGACAGTGAAAAAACTGTTAAATTAAGCATACTTAACCAAATATACAGAGATTCTTATCACTTGCATGCTCTTCCTAGCATAAAATCCAGCTCTACAAGAAAAGGAGCAGTGCAGAATTTGTCATTTTATAACAGATCTTGTATTCAACAGTACAATAGTGATTCAGGCAAATTTCTATTCAGTTTTTTGAGATTAATTAAAAACATTTCATTATTTTTTTGTAGTCCACAATTATCAAAGCAGCATTTGGACAAAAGACTTATTATGGAAAAATATTAGTGTGTGTCACCTCATAAATCTTCAATTTGTTCAGCAGAATAACATAATACATAGTGATGTGAAATGGAATATTTGCTTTTTATCTTCTGTTTGTCCCATTTTTCATGTACACGTACCCTGCTTAGCCAGAAATCCAGAATTTCTTGTTCTCATTGATTGTGTTTTTCTTCCACTCTCTAATACCCTTACACTGTGTTCTCCGAAGTAACTATATATATGAATTATATATAATTTTTCATATATACTGTACATATAGTTATATATATTCCATATATATGAAATAACTATATATAAATTTAACAGTGAAACAATAAATTTAGTTTCCCTTTTTTTTACAGAGTATTAACATTTCTTCACTGTCTTTTTCACAGGGAAGGTTAAAAGCTCAACCTAATTCCTCATACAAAAGGATGTTTATAGCTGTTGCTTTCTCTGAAGTCTAATGGTCATTGGAGACTTGGTATCTAAATGACTGAATATTGGATGAAACTCCTCTCAATGGGTCTGAAAAAGAGTCTGACTGGGGAAAAACCTCATATGCCCTTCTACCTGCAAAAATAGATATTTCAGAAACAAGTAGTCATGCAACTCTTGTATCCTTTTTGGCCAAACTCTTTCCTCTTAAATTTCCTGTTACTGTTGCAATTTCACTGATCATAGTGATACAACGATGTCTTGTAGAGTCAAAAAGCCACCAATCTCTTGAGTTTTCATCTACAGCTTTGCAGGATCTGTGTCTGTCCTGCTTTCAGCTGGGATAGAGTTAATTTTCTTCATAGAAGGTAGTTTGAGGCTATGTTTTGGATTTGGGATAAAAATAATGTTGATAACGTCCTGATGTTTGTTGTTGATCAGTCAAGGACTGTCCAGCTTCTCATGCTCTCCCACCAGCTAGAAGGCAGGGGGTGCATGGGAAGCTGGGAGGGAACACAGCCAGGACAGCTGACCCAAACTGGCCAAAGGCATATTCCATACCATATGACATCACACTCAGTATATAAAGCTGGGGTAAAAAAGAAGGAAATGTGGGGAGTGGCATTTGGATTTACAGCATTTGTCTTCCCAAGTAACTGTTACGTGTGATGAAGCCCTGCTTTCCTGGAGATGGCTGAACATCTGCCTGCTAATGCGAAGTAGTGAATCACAGAATCACAGAATGGTAGGGGTTGGAAGAGATTTCTGAAGATCGCCTGCCCAAAGCCCCCCTGCCAAGACAGGATCACCTAGGGCAGGCTGCACAGGAACACATCCACTCGGGTTTTGAAGGTCTCCAGAGAAGGAGACTCAATCTCTTTGGGAAGCCTGATCCAGTGCTCCATCACACTCACAGTAAAAATGTTTTCCCTCATGCTGAGGTGGAACTTCCTGTGCTGCAGTTTATGCCCATTGCCCATCGTCCTATCACTGGGCACTACTGAGAAGAGACTGGCTCCATCCTCCTGACAGACACCCTTCAGATATTTATAGACAATAAGGTCCCCTCTCAGCCTTCTCTTCTCCAGACTAAATAGCCCCAAGACTCTCAGCCTTTCCTCATATGAGAGATGTTCCAGTCCTTTAATCATCCTTGTATCCCTCTGTTGGACTATCTCCAAAAGTTCCCTATTTCTCTTGAACTGAGGAGCCCAGAACTGGACACAATACTCCAGATGAGACCTCACCAGCACAGAATAGAAGGGGAGGATAACGTCTCTCAACCTGCTGGTCACACTCTTCTTAATGCACCCCAGGATACCATTGGCCCGCTTGGCCACCAGGGCACATCACTGTGCCATGGATAATTTACCGTCTACCAGGACTCCAAGGTCCTTCTCCATGGAGCTGCTTTCCATCAGGTCAATGCCTAACCTGTACTGGTGCATGGGGTTGTTCCTCCCCAGGTGCAGAACTCTACACTTGTTCTTGTTAAATTTCATGAGGTTCCCCTCCACCTAACTCTCCAGTCTGTCCAGATCCTGTTGAATGGCAACTCAGCCTTCTGGTGTATCAGCCACCTGTCCCAGTTTTATACCATCAGCAAATTTGCTGAGGGTACATTCCAACCCTTCATCTAGGTCATTGTCGAAGATGTTGAACAAAACTGGACCCAGTACTGGTCCCTGGGGAACACCAGTAGCTACAGGCCTCCAACTGGACTCTATGCCACTGACCACAGCCCTTTGAGCTCTGTTGCTTAGCCAGTTCTTGATGCATCTCACAGTCCACTTGTCCGAACCATACTTCCTGAGCTTCACTGTGAGGATGCTATGGGAGACAGTGTCAAAAGGTTTAGTGAAGTCAGGGTAAACCACATTCACTGCTCTCCCTTCATTTACCCAGCTAGTCACTCCATCATAGAAGGCTGTCAGGTTGGTCAAGCACCATCTCCCCTTGGTGAATCCATGCTGACTACTCCTGATAACTTTCTTTTCATCCATGTGCCTAGAGATGGCCTCCAGAAGGAGCTGTTCCATCATCTTCCCAGGAACAGAGCTGAGGCTGATTGGTCTGTAATTTCCAGAGTCTTCCTTCTTGTCCTTTTTGAAGACTGGGGTGACACTGGCTTTCCTCCAGTCCTCAGGCACCTCTCCTTTTCTCCGTGATTTTTAAAAAATGATGGAGAGAGGTGTTGCAACAACATCAGCTAGCTCCCTCTGCACTCGCAGGTGCCCATGGATTTGTGAGTGTTCAGTTCAGACAAATGATCTCTAACCCAAACCTTGTTGACCACTGGAGAGTCTTCCTCCCTCCATGCTTTTTGCTTACTTCCAGGGTCTGGGATTCCTGAGGAGTAGTTTTAGCAGTAAAAACTGAAGTGAAAAAGGCATTCAGTAACTCTGCTTTCTCTGCCTCCTTCTGTCACCAGGGCTCCCACTTCACTCACCAAAGGTCCCACATTTTCCCTAGTTTTCCTTTTACCACTGATATACTTGAAGAAACTCTTGTTCTCTTTTACTTCCTTCAAGTTCCAAGAGGGCCTTGGCCTTCCATGTTGCATCCTTGCATATCCTGACATTCCTATAATCCTCCCAAGTGACCAGTCCCTTTTTCCACCTACTGTAAACTCATTTCTTCCATACAAGTTTTTCCAACAGCTCCTTGCTCATCCATGGGGGTCTCCTGCTTCCTCTACTTGATTTCTTACTTAAAGGAATGCACCAATCTTGAGCTTTGAGGAAGAGGTGCTTGAATATTAACCAGCTTTCTTGGGCTCCCCTACCTTCTAGAGTCCTAGCCCATGGTATATCTCCAAGTAGGTCTTTGAAGAGGTCAAAGTTAGCCCTCCTGAAGTCCAGGGCTGCAATCTTACTTATCACCCTGCTTCTTCCTTGTACGATACTGAACTCCACCATGTCATGGTCACTACAGCCAAGGCTACCCCCAAACTTTACTTCCCCAACCAGTCCTTCCTTTTTTGTTAGTACAAAGTTCAGCAGCACACCCCTCCTCATTGGCATCTCCACCACGTGCATCAGAAAGTTGTCATCAACGCACTGCAGGTACCTTCTGGATTGTGTGTGCCTAGCTGTGTGGACTTGCCAAGAAATATCTGGGTGATTGAAGTCACTCATAAGCACCAGGGCATGTGAATTTGAGGCTACTTCTAGTTGTTTGTAGAAGGCTTCATCTACTTCTTCCTGGTCTGGTGGTTGGTAGTGAACACCCACAACAATATCAGCCATATTTGCCTGCCCCTTGATTCTTACCCATAAACTTTCAAAGGGTACTTGATCCCCCCCAGGCAGAGCTCAATAGATTCCAGTTGTTTACGTACATAAAGAGCAACACCACCACCTCGCCTTCCTGACCTATCTTTCCTAAAGAGAATGTAGATATCCATGACAACATTCCAGTCATGCAAGCTATCCCAACAGGTCTCCCTGTTTGCAATGATATCATGGTCCTGTGTCCACACCCAGATCTCTAGTTCTTCCTGTTTATTCCCCATGCTGCATGCATTGGTGTACAGGCATTTCAGGAAGGGAGTGTCCCGATCCAATGTCAGGGAGGTTTCGATATGATCCCAAGAGTGAGATTAAGACACAAATGAGGTCAAATGCCGTACACCCAAAACAAGTTTTATTATTAAAAAAAAAAAAATTAGTAACGATAATGAAAAGTAAGAAATGCATAACAATAAGAAAGAATGGAATAAAAAGACAGAAATCAAGCAAGCATTCGGGATAGAGTTGCAATGAAAGTCACCACCATGGATTTGTGGCGTCCTGGGGTTCAAGCTTCTTGATGTTTTAGTGGTGGGTGATCGCAGCGGCAGTGCGCACACAAGGGCTTGTCTTAGCAGTCCCTTTTATTCTTGTTCACGGGCTGCAGTTTCCATGATGATGACATGTACTTGCCCATCTGCACATCTGCATGCACTTCACGCTTCACGCATACTCTATCCAGCTCCAAGAGTGAGACAATTTTTAATTATGATCTAAAACCTGGAAGTTTTGGGAAATACATGTTTTTCCCCACAGTTAACTGTTCTACAGAACAGTCAGTCACAGTTGTGAGATTCAGTATTTACCAGTGTTCTTATAAGGTGATGTTTATCCTTAAACCTATAAATATATTTTATGGACTTTGTCAAACAATTGATTGAAATAACTGTCTTTAATTGCCTAAATGCAGCCATAATGACACATCACTTGGGATTTCTAACATAACAGGCTGCATACAGACTCATACAAAGCTGCATTCTCTTTGTCTAAAAAAAGTATTCAGTACATCTTTTTTTACTTTTCACTTTCTCTTTTTTATTTGTTTTCTAAATAAGCTTTTGACAGCTTAGAAAGCCTTATGTTTGGAAAGGAATTTGCAAAGTGGATTTTTCCACCAGAAGGTGAGGCCAAGAAATACATCACTCACTCTTGTTGTTTTCTGACAGTTCAAGTCACCAAAGGCATTTGATAAACTTTAATCACTGTCACAACTGTAAAGGTCACATATGGGACTGAACGCACGAATCAGCTACAACACTGAAACATAAGTCAGTGAGAGGGAAGAGTGTGTACATGCATACATGTGTGCATGTGAGATGATGTAATTCACAAAAACACCATCAAAAAGTAACAGGTTCTTTTCAGTTTAAGAGTAGTTGGAAAGTATGAAGTTCTTAAATTACCTTCTCTCATATTTTTTGAATATGGTGATTTGCAATTTGCATTAAACTACAGCATAAATGTCTTTAAATGCCATTTGAAAATAGAGTGATTATGTCAAGCACAACAGAATTAGTACTTTTCTCACCCCCCTGAATTTAAGAATAACACATATTACACAACTGTTCATTCATTCTACTACACTGGAGAACTATTGCCTATTATACTGACTATTATACTGACTATTATACTGACTATTATACTGACAAATAGCATAGATATGCTATTTGTCTATCAATATGATAGACAAACCTGAAGCAAACCTGGAACAAACTGCTGACAAATATATGTAAAGGACAGCAATAAATTTCTGAAGTACAGCAAATACTGAACATTCACAAGAACTTGTCATGCAACATCATGCACTGTTCTGCATAAATAAATCAGTGTCTGCAAATCAGTTTACACTTCTTTTCCAAAGCTGTTTCATTCCATTTCTTCAGGAATTATTTAAAGCTATATGTATTAAATCTCAGGTGTTTCCTACACTAAAGTGTCCATAAAATATTGAATATTGAGCAAACAACGGCTTGTGAGCTACCATGATCTCCAGCTAACCCTTTTATATTAGATGTAGTTTATTAGTATGAAATACTGTCTTCTATTTCAATAGCTCATTGTGAACTAACAGACTTGCTACTCCTATTGCAAACCCCATCTACAAAATACAAAATGCCAAACCCAAATGTACTGCACAACAAGAGCATCTTTTTTTCTAAATAAGGTTCTTGAATTCAATACAGTATTTAAATGGCATTGCTACATTCACTGATGCCGAGGGTATATCACAGCTTATTTAGCAGAAGAATAGTATACTGTTTAGGTGTGTATGTCACATATTATTGTTCAAGAGCCCTATGTGATTTAACATACTTAAGCTTTAGTCATAACATTTCTCTTTTTATACTCGGCGCTCAGTCAGTACGTTCTGAGGAGTAAATTCAGATTCTTTATCACTGGACCAATTGTAATAGCCCTCATGGCCTCACTTTCACCTGTCTTTCAAAAAAAGAAAAATTCTTAGCAAAATTATTAATGACTAATAGAGTTTACAATGTTTGCAGAAATCCTAACACAATTAACAGTGCAGTTCACACAGTACAAAGACAGGCTTTGTAGTACAATCTACAAGGTTCAAAAGCTGACACTGGATATAAGTTACCAGCTTTTTCCTTGCCTAGAAGTAGTAAGAAACCTTTCTTAGTATTGATGCAGGTATAAGTAATTTGGTCCCGAACATAAAAGGGTCCCTGAGTTCACATGAAGCATATGAGAACTATCGATCACCTCACGAGCTAACCCAGCATCTTACTAAAAGAGTGCTCCATAAATTTAGTGTTTTCCCAATGCAGTTCCTATTCCTTTAAGTAAAATAAAGCTTTCTGAAAAATTCAGCTCACTCCCTCTTCCCCTCTCTCTCTCTCTCAAATATGTCTTAAATATATTTGGTTTAGCTTAAAAAAGCAATATGTATATATGTTATCTAAAGAGAGGCAACTCCCTATTGCTAACACTAAGGTCAAAGAGAAGATGCTAGAATCAGCTGTTACATATTTTCATTGTTTGAGAGAAATCATGATATCATTCCATCATAATCTGGAATCATCATGATTCCAGATTATACTGGAAGTTCTCCAAGGTAATTTTATCATTCCTATTTTCAAATAAGGAAGCATAGATATGCTAGCCCACTTGTATTTAGATATTTCAAATAAGATGTAATACTCAAGGGTCACCAAAGAAAAGGTGTAGAAATAGCTTTCAAATCTGAGATCATCAGAGACTATGCATTCTATATTTAACTAGGGAATAATTTTACAAAGTTTGTTCTTAATTCTTTGGGGTGATCTTCATTAGATAACACATCACTTGGGAGGATTAATCTTTTGACAAAACTACTGGGTTTTGCACTATAAAAAATGTGGATAAACCCAAATGATCTCATAACATCAATCAGTGGAAATTTACAGCTCTATCCTACAGTACTACTGAAAGACTTTTACGAGCCGCTGGAAATTTTTTCTTCAGCCAGCTCATCTGAAGCTTTAACTCTGTCATTCCTAAAGGAAGTATTCTATGCATCCATCACTCTTTATTTGTTTTTTTAAGAAAAATAATGTGAAGAAATGTAACAGTAAATTTTAACGATTACATAAATTTATACCTTAAATGTTATGGATGGTTTCGTGGAAATCTATTATTATCAACTAGATGATGATGATAACCTAATACTTCACATGAAATTTCAAAGTATTTCATATGTGCAATCCTGTAAATGCACATGTCTTTAAGATTAATCACTTCATGTAGAAAAAGCCACCAAGAAAATAAAGTTACATGTTTAAAAAATAGATTAAATTAATAACCTTGTAACTTCAAAGAGTGATTCTCCTCAGCTGGAAGAGAACAAAAGAAGAGGAGGAAGCATCAATCTAGTTCTGCAAAGGTTCAAGGCATAAGGTCCTGAGGCAAAAGATACTAAGTTCTGATCCTAGCTCAGATAGAGGGTACCAAATGATGTTAGTTTTAAAGGACATGTCATTTGCACTAGCATTTACTTCATAGCTGAATTTAGTTTAGAAACACATGGGTCTCCTCCTCTGATTATTTTAATTTTCTGATTAGAGCTTCATATGTTGTCCATAAACCCTGGTCCCTGTGCAGCAGCCTTATAAACCTATCTTTCTTCTCCAAGCTTCAGATGTATTCTTCCTATCATTCCTGTCCTGTCCAATCACACTATTCAGACACTCAGCACAGAAACATTATGCCACAAAAACTGTTAAATATTAAGTAAATCTAAGTAAATTTAGTTATTTAAGTTTTACTTAATACATTTGGTCAATGTTTTTACATTTAGTCAGCTTAAGTAAATTTAAGCAAAACTTTAATATGGAATCTAGTTTTCAGAACTTCAAAACCTGTTCTTAGCTTCCTTGGTTTCAATCCCTACAACTTAAAGAGAATAGAGGATGTAAATAGGAATCAACAGAGAGCCACAGCTGAGAAACTATGTTGTTAACTTGTTTGCAACAAGCAGATCACCGCAACCTCAGAATCATCATACACCTTGCGTCATTCTGACATCTGGTCAATGGTAAATAGAATTATCGTTAGACATAATCTGAGGCAAGTCATCAGACCTTACATTTATTAAGATTTAACAAACTAACTCGCTTTTCCTGGACTCCTGGACTGTCAGGTTACTAAGCTTGAACTGAAAAGGGGGTTAAAAGTAAGTCAATATAGTATATGTTTGACCTGGATACAGGTGAAGAAATACTTTCCATACTTCCATAATCAAAAATGCATAAATTCTGTATGTCTTCACATAACCATCTAATTTCATTTAATTCCCAGGAGGACTTCCATACTTACCTGGGTGACTCTTCAGATACACTTACTCTGGATACTACATATAACTTGGCATTGTTCAAAATTCACTCTAATACTTTCTCAATTCAGTCATTCAAACACTGTATCTGTTCTTTTGCTAAAGTACTGCTACCTGAACTCTTCTTTTGTTGTTATCTGCCCATCTTCTTTCTCCCTTCTCCTCTTAAAGGAAACAATAAAAGCTGAATGGACATAATTTTTTTCAGAGCTTTGGAATCAAAAATTATTTTACTCAATACCTATGGAGCTCTTTCTCTGATAAAACATGATCATCATTTATTATTATCATTATTTAATTACCAACACAGGCAATCACTAATACATTGCTAAATGGATTGTTAAATGGCTCATCATGTCTTTCTGATAAATGAAGATACCTTAACCATATAGTTGGTACATGGCTGCCCAGAATCTTAAATAGGGAAGCACTAAGGCTTCAGAAAGTCCTGAAATGTTTTTAAATAATATTTTTATCATGGATTCACAGAGTGGATTTTTTTTTTATAACATTTGGACAGAAAATTACTAACAAACTTGTGGTTTAATTTTCTAAACAGCAAGTCATGGCAACTTTAAAAAACTCTATAAAAATAGATTATAATGTAAAGTTTAAACCATGCAAATCAGTTTGGATACATCCATGCAGAAACCAATGATGATTATCATAAAAGTCCATGCCATTGTATATGAAATGGTCACTTAATCTATTGTTAAATCTTTCCATCTCTCTAATCCTTCTGTAATTCAGAACTACCTATCACAAAAACATGTTAGCACAACATAGTTAAAATTCATACAGAAGAACAAATTCTAGTCCCTTTCTTCATGCTACATGTCTTACAGACAAATATGTTGTGCCAGGGTATGCCATGATGCTCTATACCTGTCCACATATAGAAACATAAAGAGTGTAGAGGAAGTTAGAAGCTTCCTTTTCTTCAGTTCAGTTCAATTAAAATGAATGAAAATTAAAGTTGTGGCATGAAGATTTAATTTTATTTTCAGTTTTCCCACTGTAATATCGGGAAGAAAACATACAGGTATTTATACATATTATCCTTTCTTCAAGCAGACAATCTCTGACTACAATATTTGAATTGGAAAGTTTTAGTGGCTAAGAAAGATGAGAAAAAGAATGGAAAAAAAAAAAAGAAGGAAAACTGCTGAAGATAAAATGAATAAATTCATAGTAGGCATTCTTTTAAAAAATAAACAAATGCCAACAACCTCCTCTTCCAGCTGTTCAACTAAATTAAATGTCCACCCTGGGTGTACATCCATACAGCTTTGTCCTATCTCTGTTGCTCAATCCAGCAATAACATAACTATGGGAAGGGTCTCCAACTCAATGCCATCTCTGATTACAAATGAAGTCAACATGTCTTTTTGATTATTAGAAGTCCTTTTCAGCACCTACCACAGAAGTTTTTCTTGTTAAGAAACATCAACCACACACAACTGCAGAAAGACAATACCTTGAAAATTACAAGGCTTTCCCATAATATGCCCTAGAGGTCTCTATCCTTATCTCTATCTATTTAGCCACTCTTCCTATTTGAATTCTAACCCATCAAAAAGAATCTAACTAACCTAGATCATGTGTATGTCTGTAGTTTATAACTTCTTCATAACTTCATATTTTTCCACACCATTCCCAGAGAATTTTTCCCTATTTTTGGACTGCAAGAAGTGGGAGGCTTCTGCCTTCTCTTCCTTCTCCTCCTCACTTTCTAGCAGCTGGGAGAAAGGTGATTCATAAAGCCAATTATTATGAGAGGAGATAGCAATTTCAATTAGCACAGCACTTTTCATGTAACAAGATGTCCCAAGGCACTTGAAAAGAATATATTGTAAAAGGACTGGGTTATTTTTAGTGTAATTTTTAACTGTTGTCACACACTTTACCAACTCACTTTCCTTTTGCCCACTTGACTTATAGTATAGATCATGCATAACTCTCTGCAATTAACAAGTCAGAACAAGAAGACAGAAGGAGTAGCAGTTTTTAATTCATTAGCTTTTCACCTTTGGAGACCTGTGCTTAATGCTTACTTCATGTCTGTCTGCCCCAGGCTGATGTTGATATATCTGCTTCTCTCCCTGAGCACATGTCATTGTTAAATGTAATACTCCAACAAAAGAAAGAAAGAAAGAAAGAAAGAAAGAAAGAAAGAAAGAAAGAAAGAAAGAAAGAAAGAAAGAAAGAAAGAAAGAAAGAAAGAAAGAAAGAAAGAAAGAAAGAAAGAAAGAAAGAAAGAAAGAAAGAAAGAAAGAAAGAAAGAAAGAAAGAAAGAAAGAAAGAAAGAAAGAAAGAAAGAAAGAAAGAAAGAAAGAAAGAAAGAAAGAAAGAAAGAAAGAAAGAAAGAAAGAAAGAAAGAAAGAAAGAAAGAAAGAAAGAAAGAAAGAAAGAAAGAAAGAAAGAAAGAAAGAAAGAAAGAAAGAAAGAAAGAAAGAAAGAAAGAAAGAAAGAAAGAAAGAAAGAAAGAAAGAAAGAAAGAAAGAAAGAAAGAAAGAAAGAAAGAAAGAAAGAAAGAAAGAAAGAAAGAAAGAAAGAAAGAAAGAAAGAAAGAAAGAAAAAGGCTCTACAAGAACAGAGAATAACTAGTGTCTGGTTTTCTTATGCATGAATGTGTATTCCAGGAGTTAGAACGTAAAAGCAAGATCTTGCACTTCTTACTGAACAGACTTTTCAGTGTTCTTCCCTTTTATGTTTATTTTAATCTCCCCTTCTTTAGGAGAAAGTAATTGGGAAATTACAAGTGGTATTGTATACTAGCGCTCTCTTGCTTAACTGACTTCTTTCATTTGTTGGTATAGGCTAGTGGGTATGTCAGCTGTGGGATCATTCTGTAGTGGTTTTCTAAATCAACTCTGAATGATTTAAGGTTCTCTTTATCATGCCAACACTTTCTTGATCATACTCAATTTCTACACCTCTAGCATTGCCAGCATTTGCTGATCATTCTCAGTTAGGGTCTTCCACGTTTTTCATCAGAAACTCCAGCAGAAAGTGGTGGAGTGTGTCCTGGACACTATATGCAATCCAGACACAATGCTGCTTCTATTTGCTCTGATCAAGTCAAAAAAGGGCACCCAGAGATTCTGGAGTGTAGGACAGCTTTATATTCTACAAACTAGTTCTGTATCATGTCAATAAACTAATGGAAAATATTATGCATATGAATGGCCTAGCTATCCAAAATGATTTCTCATGGCCCATTTCAGTCCTGCCTTTCTGTGATTCCAACTAAATGTGAAATGATTGATTTTGCATTTGCAAATTTCTCTTGAAAATGTAAATAATCATCTCAACCTTTCTTTTCCATAGCTTTGTAACTTCACAGTCATTAACAGATCTTCACTCCCAATGCCTTTTGAAAGGCTACCTCTATTTTACAGAAACTGAGACAATAGGGACTGGCCTGTACCGCACTCGCACACACACAACTGTGAAAGGTTGCAAATGTAATACTGTTAATACTTTCACCTATGTGAAAGTTATTAATTAGATTTTCAATCTTTGTTTTGCCTGGTGCGGAAATGTGCTGCTGTCTGACATTGCTGTGATAAAACATGAATTCACATGTATCGTGATGGCAGCCAAACAAAGGCTAGGGAACCCTGAACTGAAAAATCTGTCCGTCCTTTGAACACACAAAGTATTATACAGGTAATGGACACTGGTAAATTGAATAAAGGGCAAACTCTTTGGGCAAATGTTCTGTTTTGTAACTTTTGTTGGTTGTACCACAAGTTCAAATACTTAAAATAATTGTAGCCAGCCAGAGATGCTGGCAAAACAATGGAGTTTATGAAGAATTCTGACCAGGGAAATATCCTAACCATTTTAAAGTTTCTCTTGAGACAGGTTACCCATAGATGTCAAGAATGATTGATCTCGAAATGCCATGTGGTATTTAACAATTTTAAAAAAATGAAAAAAAAGAACCTTTCCAGCTTAAAAGCTTGTGTGTTGGAAATTATGTGTTATTCCCACTCTGATTCTGTTGAGGTTACCTCTAGCTGGACCTGGTATGTGTGCAATGTATGCTGCTTTTTAACTTTGACTATTTCCTCATCCTTTAAAATCATAACTGCCTTTGAGACCTTCTTTTATTTCCTTAAAAAGAAATCTTCCTATTTCATTCAGTTATATGTTAGACAATGAATTTAAACTGATTGCATTTTGCTAGTTTTTTGAAAGGCTATTGCTTTCAATAGCTGTATATATATCATAACATTGTTATATGTTCTTTCAAATTATTGACAGAACACCTAAATGATTACTGTCGCTGTCACACATACAGCTTTGAAGTCTAGAAAAGCTGTATGTCATATATTTTCCATTCATTGTGTTGTGAAGAACACAGTTGCTATCACACTTTCTATTCTGACCAAATAGTACTTTAATAGCCTTTAACCTAATTACCTGAATGAAAGCATTTTTTACATTCATCAGGTTGCAGAATCTAGGCCATTATAAAAGCTGTGCAGACTCAGAAGACACTATCCCACCTGAATCTTGTTATCTAGAAGTATCTGTAAATCTCACATGGTTTCAGAATACGACCAGCTACCCATCATTTGGAGATCAGTATCATGAGCCCTTTACTTTTCATCCTTTAGCTGTCTCAACTCATGTCAGAAGAACATGTAGCAGAAGAACATGCATTCAGTGAACCTGATACCTTGCTCCATAACAAGGGTAGCAATGTAACTATCAGACTGAAAGTCTTTTTAAGCCTTTCTTGTGTATTTTTAAATTGTTTTCACTGTCTCAAGTATTTTCAGGAAGAAAGGACCAACTGTTTTCAAAGTGCAACTGTTCTGTATATTCTTTTCTGTGTTGTCTTTAAAAACAGCTTATAAGACACTCCACACAAATAAAAATGCATTTACATGGATCTAGTTTCTGCTACAGATGGCCATCCAGGATAGTGCTCATAGGGATGTTTTTCAATACATTACCTCACTTGGTAAGTATCATGTGTGTAGATTTAGCATTCAAACATAATATTAATTTTTTCAGATAGCTCACAAGAATTTTAGTCATTAGCTAAGTCTTCAAATCCAATTTAACCAACTCCGTAATTCCACTTAGTCCAATCTCAGGCACTTTTTATTCTTTCCCTTCACTTAGTGGCTGTGCAACTATTCAATTGCTGAAGTTCCTCATCCAGAAAATGCACTTGATTTCCCATAATTTTTATTCTGTTTGATTTTTTTTTAACCAGAGTAAGACATGCCTTTGGAGCTGACTGAGTTACAATCATGAAAACCAGCTAGTGCTATGTGCATGTGCCAGCTACAAAAGAAAAGGAAAGAAAAAAAAAGAGAAGAAAAAGGAAAAGGAAAAGAAGGTTAAAAAATACACACTGGAAATAGAAAAAGAAATTAAAGGAGGTATTTGTGGTCATGAGTCATTTTCAGGGAAGGAAATGAAGGAAAGAGGAAAAGAAGAAAAAAACAATAGCAAAACTCAACCAAAGAAAAGAAGAATTGGAGATAAAATATAAACTCAAACATGAAAAAAGGAATGAGAATGAGAAAAAAAATGCATATTGGGAGAAAATAGAGTCAAGTGGTATAAAGAGGAAACACAAAAGAGACCATAAGGTAAAACATCGATTAGTAGATTAAAAGGGTATGAAACAAGCTTTAAGATAAGGGTGATAATGGAAACAGTTTTAAAGCATATTAAAATAAGGAGGTGATGAAAGTATGCATTAGACAATGGAGACAGTTGAAAATCTTAGAGAATTAATAAAATCAGTGACGAATAATAACACAAAATAAAACTCTTATATTAAGATCTGTTAATATTTTCTTATAGAAATTACTTGTTCCCTTCTTAGACTCTGATTTTCTTCATATGATCAAGCTTTTTGCTGTCTTTACTGTTTTCTTACCATCCTCTTCTTTCCTTGTTCTCCTGTTTTTCAAGAGACTTGAATCTGTAATAAAAACAGCCTTCGATGTCAGATGGTGCAAACTTTACTCTGTATTCTAATAGGGTAAAGTTTCTGTTTCTGTTTCTGTTTCTGTTTCTGTTTCTGTTTCTGTTTCTGTTTCTGTTTCTGTTTCTGTTTCTGTTTCTGTTTCTGTTTCTGTTTCTGTTTCTGTTTCTGTTTCTGTTTCTGTTTCTGTTTCTGTTTCTGTTTCTGTTTCTGTTTCTGTTTCTGTTTCTGTTTCTGTTTCTGTTTCTGTTTCTGTTTCTGTTTCTGTTTCTGTTTCTGTTTCTGTTTCTGTTTCTGTTTCTGTTTCTGTTTCTGTTTCTGTTTCTGTTTCTGTTTCTGTTTCTGTTTCTGTTTCTGTTTCTGTTTCTGTTTCTGTTTCTGTTTCTGTTTCTGTTTCTGTTTCTGTTTCTGTTTCTGTTTCTGTTTCTGTTTCTGTTTCTGTTTCTGTTTCTGTTTCTGTTTCTGTTTCTGTTTCTGTTTCTGTTTCTGTTTCTGTTTCTGTTTCTGTTTCTGTTTCTGTTTCTGTTTCTGTTTCTGTTTCTGTTTCTGTTTCTGTTTCTGTTTCTGTTTCTGTTTCTGTTTCTGTTTCTGTTTCTGTTTCTGTTTCTGTTTCTGTTTCTGTTTCTGTTTCTGTTTCTGTTTCTGTTTCTGTTTCTGTTTCTGTTTCTGTTTCTGTTTCTGTTTCTGTTTCTGTTTCTGTTTCTGTTTCTGTTTCTGTTTCTGTTTCTGTTTCTGTTTCTGTTTCTGTTTCTGTTTCTGTTTCTGTTTCTGTTTCTGTTTCTGTTTCTGTTTCTGTTTCTGTTTCTGTTTCTGTTTCTGTTTCTGTTTCTGTTTCTGTTTCTGTTTCTGTTTCTGTTTCTGTTTCTGTTTCTGTTTCTGTTTCTGTTTCTGTTTCTGTTTCTGTTTCTGTTTCTGTTTCTGTTTCTGTTTCTGTTTCTGTTTCTGTTTCTGTTTCTGTTTCTGTTTCTGTCTCTGCTTGGGTAAATCACTTCATGATATGTTTTCTATAATATCTATCCATCACCTTTGTACTTGTAGTTTGCAATCACATAAAATAAATATTGGTGTAAATCACTCTAAATGTATTGCAAAGCCAAACAAAAATGACGAATGTAAACTTTAAGAGTTTTTTTTTTAGGAAGGCACAAAAATATTCTACAAATACATTGGCAGTAGCTGTGACAAGTAAAGGACAATCTCAAGCAAAATGATGTCAACCTACCCAAGTATATTTCTGTTTTTTCATTAGAACTGTGTCTTCTATAGTGTTATCAAAGTTCCCTTCCCTAACTATTACATCAATCACTTTTTATAGTATAATATGTATTAACTTTGTTAATATTTTTAATAGTTCCCATTATATACTGTAATGTAATGAGTAAGCAGAATTTTACTGGAGACTTTGATATTGTTTACACTTAAGTAAAACAAACTAAAAGACAGCCTGGCCCTGCAAATAAGGACTTCACTTCTTGGAAGCTTAGAGCTGTCCATGAAGGATGAAGGATACCCTTGGACAACTGAGACAACTGAAGCATCCTAGCCCCTTTAGAATGCCTTTGAAACACTACCAGTGTTGTCTGGCGTCATAGATAAGTCACTACAGCAAGACTGATCCTAGAAGCATCTAGATCAATAGACAAGCTGCAAGAATGCTGCAATTATACTGTTGCTTTGCGAAGTTTTACTATTATTAGTAATCTGTAATACGGGTGTTAGTGATCAGTGAAATCGCGTTGTACCTGAACGTTTGAAGGGTGTAAGAATCCTGTGTAAAACCACATTTGGTGTGCCCCAATATAAACGGGATACCTCATGTGCATGAATAAATATTTACTCTTGTTATTCTATACTTTGCATCCTGCCCTCTCTCCTCAATTGGCATTTCCAGTTGTGAACTTTTGTGACACAATTGTGAATTTTTTGTGCACCAAATGTGACATTCATATATAGGACCACATATTTTACACTTCCTGAGAGAAATAGGATCCAAAATTATTCTGATTATCACAACTACTGAGGCACAATCACAACTTTTCCATGAACACATTTTAGGCACAGAGAGATTAGTGAAAACATGATGTGTATAGGGAAAAAAAATCTGCTTCACTAACTCTATAATTAGGCATGGTTTTTTATCATTAAAAGTTTTCTCTTTAATTTGCTTGTAGAAGGCAGAGAAACGCTATTGTTTGCATTTTACTGATGGAGAATGAAGGCATAAGGAAAGCAACCTCCCGAGAACAAAACAGGAAGTTTGGAACATTTCGAGAAATGTGATTCTGCAGACCCAAGCCCCAGGCAAAGCACCCTAAGACATGAGTTAATTTGAACAATCAAACAGCTGAAAAATCTCCAAAATAAATGTTCTTAAATAAGAAGTTAGCAGTAGAAAGTAGTATCCAGAGAAGTTCATTTTAAGACTCTTCCCAAGTATCTTGGGAACAATATTTAACACAGCCCTAAATATTCTTATATTCTGCTAACGTCAGGACTGCACAAAGACACAGGTCAGTAGTACTGGCATTTTTGCAATTGTTCTAAATACATGAGAACCCAAACAGTTACTTCTGGGAGCCCCACAGGCCATATAAGCCACAAACCACAGGGAATCTGGGAATATTGCTATCTCAATCATTGGAGCAAGCAATTATTATATACATATAGAATGAGCAGATGGTAAAATGTTTGAATATAGAGTCAAGGGTATAGCCCAAATGGTGGTGCCAGGCAAAATGGAAATGAGACAGACAGAATAATCCTTCTTTCCCTTCCACCTGCTCCCACCTCAGCCCCTGGTACTATAAGGGGTAAAAAACCAACCAACCAACCAACCAACCAACCAACCAACCAACCAACCAACCAACCAACCTCCAAACAAACAAACAAACAAAGAAACAAACAAAAACCCAACAGTGATTCCTTTAGCTTTATCCTGCTTCATCCCAAATTCTTGTGTTCCTCACCATTAACAGCTTTTTATGCTGGGAAGCATCATTGCTTCTACTGCTGGGGGGCCCTTCACACAAGAGAGAGGAAATTCATCTATCTTCAAAGGATTATGATTTCTGTGTTGTATGTCTTTCAGATGAGGTATGAAGAGTTGTGCAACTACATTCTGTAAAATTACCCTTTTGTTAGTTTATCTAACACCCAGAAGCAAATTCTGTAGATCTCAGATAATCATCTTAACAAAGCCCTACAAGGTGTCTCCTATACTAATACAAGAAAAGAGAGCTTCGATCATAGAGTATGAAATGTTTACCTCTGCAAGCATACATTACATCTCACAGCAGAACTAGGGCAGGGGGTGGGGGAGGAGGAGAAGACTACTCTGTGAAATGATTTGTACTGAAGCAGCTCTGCAAATAAAGCAAATAGTGAACTTCAGAATTCATACCTTTTCAATGGATTACTGAATATCCCTATACAAATAGTTCTGATATTCAAGTTCCTGTTGAAAGTAATACTTGAGCAAATTCTAAACAAAGATGAGGCTGCAGAAAAAGAAGGCGTTATCAGTTTTTTTTTTCCCCAGAAAATGCAGGCAGCCTTTCTGCTGATTTACACTTAACAGCAGCAAGATTCCTAAGGACTACAGAAATGAGAAAAGGCTGTCCTGTTCTTAAATGCACTGTTTACTAATGCTGTAAAAAGAGAATAACCTGCACAGCCAGGACTCCCTGCTGCAGCTTATGCTACATGTTGAAGACTATCATGAAAGATCTGATTTGGAAAATAAATAAACGAATAAATGCAAAGCCTTGGAGTCAATCCCCAAAATGTAAATGAGTAAAATTTTCTCTCTCCTTAGAGTTTTTAATAAAAGAGAATAGCAAAAGTTAATGCCCTGCCAGGTATTCATCATGGGGATCTCACTTTACAGAAATTGAAAAAAGAACTTAATTTTGAATTTATGACATCATTCCCCTCATCTTTTTTAAATGCTCCTTTCTTTTTACTCTCACTTGTTCATGTCACCCTCTCTTTAGTTACTTATTGCTGTTGTCCCCTGCTAGAAGTGTCACAGTGGGGCTATATCACTGTTGTTCATCATTACATTAGCAGAAGACGTGTTTAACTTTCTCATCATGCTTTTTTCTTTCCCTCCTTGTCAAGGCAGAGACAGAAGAATAATAAAAGGATCCATAGGATAACTGACATTGCTATGCCTATTTGTAGTCTCATCAATGAATCAAATTAGGAGATTAAAAAAGAGCTAAAGGTAAAGGAGAAAAAAAAAAAACAAAACAATGTAATAACAATATTTTAATCTCCTTGATAGAAAATATTGCAATTTTTGCAAGAAGAAAATATTTTTAAGGTCATGCAACTAAGAACAATGCTTGTATACTTAAGGAGAAAATTAAGAATTTAAATGGTGGACCCCTAACAGGTTTGAGGCTGAAATGAAAGGACAAGAATTGAAGAAGAAAATCTGTTGAGAAAAAGCAGAAATCCTTACTGAAGATCTTATTTTTCCTCTTCAATTGAAACATTCCAATGTGCTTTTGAAATAATTTTCTCCTTTATTTCCAAAGAGTTCTGAGCTCTCTATGCCACTCAAGTTCAGAAATAGAAGTGCTTCTTACAGCATTCTGCTTCATCCTAAAAAAGTTTATAAAACTAACATGAAAAAAAATGTATTATGCTTCTCAGTAAATATATGCACCATGCAGGTCTGATTTCCATCTTGCATCTTTGTAAATAGAGAATAATTCAAGGAGGTCAATGACCTTAAACTGGAATAAAACTGTTCTGTGTGAGAAAAGAATGATGCTGAAGACATTGGACAATTCAGAAGAGTCCTAGGAAAGCACCTGGACTGAAACTCTGAATCTTTCAAGATTCCTCAGTCACAACTGGAGATTTTTACTTCCTGTTGGAGAAAGAACTCACTACAGAGATGACATTTTCATTTGCTTGGGGAACTGAGGACTATTTTTTCTATTTTACTTCCTCATTGATTCTGAAAACAGTCAGGATAGCTGCACGTGAAAAGGAGAAAACATCACCACAGAATAAAGGTCACAATAGTAATTGAAAAGTTCATGATCATACATAAGACGTGAGAAGTGATACATGCATACTACTTTCCTGACTTATACAGAGAAGAGATCATTCTTTTTGAAGAGAGAAGACATTCTGAAAAAGGATCAGTCTCTGCAGGGACAATTAATTTCATCCGGTTGCTGTCTGGAATAACAGAAGCTTTAAAAGCAAAAGCAGGAAAGGAGAGAATATTTATAACCAGAACAACTATCACCAATAGCTCTAATTTGTCTGGCCTTCCATTTTGCAGAGGGAAGCTGTCTAAAATCTTTGGAAGGATAGGCACAAATATACAAATGATAGGAAATTGTGTGTTATAAGTATAAAGTTTTCCAGGAAACTGTACACAGATATTTACTACCTTTGGCAAAAAACAGATTGAAAGAAAACAGAAACATAGGCCAGACAGAACCTTAGCACACTTTTAAAAGCAGAAGACTGAAAAAGCATTTGAGGTTGCCATGGTTATTTCACAGAATCACAGAATCACTAGGTTGGAAAGGACCTTCAAGATCATCAAGTCCAACCAGTTTTGTCATCTTCATAGACTTTCAAAAGCAGTAACTTATCCCTATAGCTCTCCATTACAATTAAGCAGCTCTCCAATAGTCCTGTTAGAAACTTTCTTCCTCCTGCCAGGATGTGTAATAACTGGATGCCTGAAGATCCCTAGTTAGGCATACAGACATGAGGCAAAGCAACTGACCTTTGTTTCCTGACCACAGATTCTCAGACTATGCTTTGTTTTGAGCGGCAGAGATGGCTCAGTTGTAAATGAGCCAAGCATTTGTGATCTCTGTCTTCATGGTTGCCAGAAATAACTAGAGTTAATTCTTCTACATAAAACAACTAGTTTCAAAAGGCATTTCTAAAACGTCATGGTTTTGGGAGACTAATTAGCTACTGTCTCAATTTTCCAGCTATATCTCTGTGGCCAAGATTAAGAAAATGATGTTATTGGAAGATTATAAACTATTACTGCTAACCCATTCTCCTCACTATGTTGTTGTTTGAGTCACTACTACCAAAAAATGAGATGGGCTTGGAGGTCCGCCAGGATGAAAGCCTATAAAATGGAAATGATCACACTATTATTTTCATTATTATGATAGAGACACTTGGAAATCAAACATTTTAACATAAAATCATTTCAGTCTGCAGACTTGTTAAGCATGAAATGGAAGTTAAACAAAGTGCTCTGAATAGGTGTAAAATTATGTTGATAAAGCAAATTATTACAGTGACCTTTCCTGTATTTCAGAAAAGTGCAATTACTTTCTAACTCAAGAGATGTGGACAGGTGTTTGAGAATCAGGTGCCTTCATTTCACTGACAAACAGCTAATGAAGCAAATGCAAAAACAAATAATTGGGTTAACATTTGTTTCATTTTGATTTTAAAAAACTCTGCAAAATAACCACTTTAATAATCAGCCTGAGCTCTGGAAATGAAACCATTCTTTCCAGATTGACTATCATCACCTAAAACAAATCTGCAGGGCAAGAGCCTCACATCAGTTGATTCCTATGTAAGTCCACTTTTTAAATCTTTTGAGTGTTGTTATATTTTAAATTAATTATTGTCATTGTACTTTCTTGAGAGTTTCACTTTCTGCTCTCAACAATAGCTACATTGTCCTATTGAATTTTCAAAATAAGTAATTGTCAAAATTTTCTCAAATGTTTAGAGACATTTAATTCTTTGTAACAGGAGTGAAAGTTTTATTTATGTTTAACAGATCTGACTGTCCCCTTCCTATTCGTCAATACATGGAACTTAACAGCTCACTGAGAAAGGCCCAGACTATTTGTCGGTATTTTATCACAGGTGAAAACAAGACATTGTTATGTACAAGAATAGACATTGATGGTTTTTGCATGTCGCTACTGGACTCAGTTTTTAAAAAATGCTTCAGGAAAGTTTTATTTCTAGGAGGGTGTTAGTTTTATTACCATGTGATGTACCACATATGATGGCGTTCTATTCTCTATACATTATTTTTTCATTATGTCTTTGTCCAGCAACATGAAAATAGGTGACAAATGACCACAAGACCTCAGATCCTCATCCCATCTGACATATGATACTATCACCTGTAGATAATTCAATTGTAAACAAAAACTCACTGTTAACAACTACAGGAAAAAGGACTAACAATTCATGATTTCAAGGTAAGCCTATTTAATTTTGTCCGGCAAATAGAAGGATTAAGGATGTATGAATCAGTGTTTATGACTTCCCAGAGCTGAAAACAAGAGGAAAGAATTTTTGACTATCCAAATCAAGGAAAAGCATATAAACAAACAAGGAATAAACTGAACTGGTGAACATGGTATGCGGTCTCAGCAATTTCCATCAGTCTGTTGTACTAACTGGTTTGGAAATAATGCCTTCTTTAGTTCTAATTCTTTTTGTCAATAACTCTTTTGAAAAGTATCAAGTTCTCAACTTCTGGTGTGCAGATGATGAATACTAGAGGTAAAGTGAAGAAGGTATGGATAAGCCCTCAAATATTGGTTTGAAATTGATACATTTAGTACAAACTTATTCAACTTGCTCTGGGTTAGGTCTTTGAAAAAAAAAGAAAAAAAAATCAAATCATGATGTACATCTAGTGCAATAAAAAGATGTCTGCCTGAATTTGAAGAGACCCTGGAGGAAATTTGTAGACATTGACCATAGAGCTGAATGGAATAAAAACAATGCTCCTGTGAAAGTATCAATAAATGCTAACTATTTACTTGCTCAAGAAAACTTGTAAGAAAAGGAAGTGTTTTCAGGAAAAATAAGTTTTTAGGCTTCTTGTAATGTTAAGTGAGAGAAAAAAATGACCTGAAACATTAATAACAACGCGCAGAAGGAGACTGGGACAAAACCTAGATTATCACTTACTGAGTTGTCAAGCAGTTCACAGAATTACCAAAAGAACTGAAAAGATGTTAGATCATCTCCAAGATTAAGGAAAGAAATGAAGAAGATGACCAGGAAACAGTAAAAAGATGTTCACTGTATCCTGCTGCGGACATTGGCAAAAACCCGTGACTTTCCATCTCTGATATCCGTTCCTTTAGTGCAACGGAAACCAGAAAAATATGAATGTCTTTAGCTCAGAAGTTGGGAATGAAATGTCAGCAGAAGCAAATATAATTAGCTAACCTACATTACTTCAGTGCAGACATGCATCTCCTGTGTAGAGTTTGTCTGAGCTCTGGAAGAATACCAATAACCAGCAGAATATATTTAATGTCTACTTCCTGTAAGACTTTGTCAAGTGTTTGCCAATATAGCCTGACAATTCCTGTAGAAAAATTATAGAAATCTATAGATCTGTGTATCAGGTTGCAATTTTTTTTTTAAATTCCAAAAAATAAATGATCCTTATCTTTCATTGCTTGAACAAAAATGTACACTAATGAAGATCAATGTTACGAAGTTTATTAAGATTAGGAAAACACAAGAAATATATCAGTTAATATTAGTTATTAAGATTTGTACAGGAAAGGAAACCAGGCAGAGAATGAGTTAATTGTTGTGCCTCAGATGGAAAATATAGTTGTTCTTAGCCCTGTGTAGTACATAAGGTCAGATAGGGTATCTTATCATCTTAAATAAACTGCCTCTAAGGCTGCTTTTCCAGGATATCAGTGGCTCCTCTCTATCCCTAACAGAATCCAAAAACTTTTGAAATGACAATGGAAAAAATTCTAACATAGTCTTTGACCCAGATGTCCAAAAGGATTCTAAGATTACTGCAGCATTTAGAATACATCTGAAAGAAACTACAATTTATTCTCATAATTCGATACATTTTTTGTCTTTCTCCTATAAATACTACAGAAATCAAGTAGGTAGTCACTTTTAAATCAGTTCGACTTCAGACACTGTCACTGCATCTCTACTGTTGAAAGGCAAAATAAAACTCAGAAAAATCAGAGACTAAATATAAACATATTCCTGAATGCTTATTCCCTTGAAATGAGAAAGCACTCTGGACTTCAGTTATGTGTACTTTTTCTCTGTTTGAAATATTGCCTTCTACAGCCAGTCTTAAGAATTTCTCTTTACATAATCAAATCACTCGTTTCTCCTAAGGCAGTTTTAAAATTATGGTTACTGTTTATATAAAAGAGCACTGTTATGTTTATACATGCCTTTAGATTATGTCATTATAAATGTATGCAACTTTTTTCACTGTTATAAACTAGATCTCAGACTCCTGAGCAGTTAACACTGAAATGTTTTACCACTTATCTACTTACAGAATCAGCAACCCCAAACCCAAAACCTTCCTAAAGGAGCTATTTTTAACAGGAAAATCAGGAAAGGGTCAGATTTGGTGGGGTGGTATTTTTCGTATCAATAGAATTAATTGAGCAATTATCCACTAGACGAAGGTTAGGGTTATCTACTGAAGGTTATCTACTGAAGAGCTGGGCAGTAAGTCAGTAACAGAGAGAAAACAAAACGTGCTATTTTATAGAGAAAATACAACAGTGATGTGCTAGCATTACAACTTTCCAGACACACTGGGTAACATTTTTTTCTAGTGTATCTTCCAGCTGTATATCAAAATACTTTTCCCTGTGGAAATAATGTCTAACACCTAAGTTTTCTTCCAGCTGCAGCTATGTCATGTTCTCTCCTGAGAATCTGGGAATGTCTGCTGCCCATGGCTGATATTACATTGCAAAATGTTACCTTGCAACAACAACAAAACAGAACAAATTGGAATCTGAGGAAGGTTTATGGCCAGAGATTGAGAAAACATCGGTCAGCAAAGTATCCCAATATATAATATAGGATGAGAAAGAAGTAGCAGAGAGCCTTTAAAAATTCCAGGTTTGAGTTAATTTTTAATAAAACCCTTTCCTCCTCTCTTTGCTGTTTTTTCAGAGGGCTCCTTTTCCTCATACTTTTCAATGGAAATGCCCTTCATCTACCTTTTATTTTATGAGAGAGAGGTACAGAGAAAATCCACTTTCTAGGAGGACTTTTGTTTTGCACCAGCAGGTTCTTAATCTTTCTGAATCCCAGCAGTAAAGGTACTCTCAAGAAAGATTTTATTAATGTCCAAGGAACACTGATAGCACATTATAAAATTTTACATCTCTTCTGATGTTGGGAAACCTGAAATTGTATGGCATTGGATGGAGCTGCAGTATGGAGACAACATGCTGTACAGATTTACTGTCCATGGTGAGGTTTGCTGGCATCGCGGTTGTTTTTATAGAATATTCTTAGACATAAGCAACTCTATTCACCTTTTCCAGTACTGAGCAGAAGGATGTTTGTATGAAAATATTTTGCTTCCCTTCATGACAAAGTCATGCAACTGGCATCACCGTCAACGCCAAGTGGGTGCCACCTATGGAGTCTTCTAGTATGATTAGCCATCTAAGCTTATCCCACTTCAAGAGACATGTGCAGCACAGTGCAATCCTGAAGGCCAAGTAATGTGTGAGTACTGTTCATGGCACAGTACAGAGCAGTATAGACTTGTATCTGCTCAGGTGGATCACTAATGCCTGGATGTACAATAGTCATAGAATCATAGAATCATAGAATTTTTAGGTTGAAAGGGACATTTTAAAGTCAGCTAGTCCAACCTTCCCGCAATGAGCAGGAATATCTTCAACTAGACCAGGTTCCTCTGAGCCCGGGCCAACATGACATGGAATGTTTACAGGGATGGGGCACCTACCACCTCTCTGGGCAACCTGTGCCAGTGTTTCACCACCCTCACTGTAAACAATTTCTTCCTTATATCTAGTCGAAATCTACCTCCTTTTAGTTCAAACACCGTTACCCCTTGTCCTGTCAATACAGTTTGTCCCCATTTTTCTTACAAGCCCCCTTTAAGACCTGGAAGGCTGCAAGAAGGTCTCCGTGGAGCCTTCTCTTCTCCAGGTTGAACAATCCCAACTTTCTCAGCCTTTTTTCATAGGAGAGGTATTCCATCCCTCTGATGATTTTTGTGGCCCTCCTCTGGACCCGCTCCAACAGCTCCATGTCTTTTCTGTGCTAAGGGCTCCAGAGCTGGACACAGGACTCCAGGTGGGGTCTCACCAGACCAGAGCAGAGGAGCAGAATTACCTCCTTCCACCTGCTGGCCATGCTTCTTTGGATGCAGCCCAGGATACAGTTGGTTTTCTGGGCTGCGAGCATACATTGCTGGCTCATGTCCAGCTTTTCATTCACCAACACCCCAAAGTCCTTCTTGGCAGGGCTGCTCTCCATCCCTCCATCCCCCAGCCTATATTCATACCGGAGGTTGCCCCAACTCAAGTGCCAGACCCTGCACTTGGCTTTGTTGAGCCTCATGAGGTTCACATTAGCCCATTCCTTGAGCATGTCCAGGTCCCTCTGGATGGCAACCTGTCCCTGAGGCATGCTGACCACAGCATGCACCTTGATGTCATTTGCAAGCTTGCTGAGGGTGCACTTGATTCCACTATGTCACTATGAGGGATACCTGAGGGACACCACTTGTCACCGATCTCCAGCTGGACATTGAGCCATTGACCACTCTCCTCTGGATGCAACCATCCAACCAATTCCTCATCCACCCAACAGACCACCCATCAACTCCATAACTCTCCAATTTAGAGAGAAGGATGTTGTGGGGACCATGTCAAAGGCCTTACTGAAGTCCAGATAGATGACATCAGTAGCTCTTCCCTTGTCCACTCATCTGGTCACTCCATCACAGAAGGCCACTGATTTGGACAGGCAGGACTTGCCCTTGGAGAAGCCAGCTTCTAGGAGGATCTGTTCCTTGATCTTCCCAGGCACAGAGGTGAGGCTGACAGGTCAGTAATTCCCAGGGTTCTCCTCGCTACCTTTTTTACAAATGAGTGCAAAGTTTCCCTTGTTCCGGTTGCCAGAGACTTCACCTGAGTACCAGAACTTTTCAAATATCATGGAGAGTGCTGTGGTGGACCAATATGCAGTTTCTGACATTTCGCAGTTCTGAGGAACCCACACCTTTCTTGGTACAACAACTTGAACGTGTCTTGGTATAGAGTGGACCCCAGGGAAGAACGAGATATCAGTTCCTGCAGAGTAGTGATATGGTGCAGGCACAATGACTGGTTCCTGCAGAGCAGGTATATGGTGAGAGGAGACACCAAGGCCTGCAGATGTGCCGTTGCCTGTTGCATCAGCCTGTTCCATATGGATGAAGTTTCTTGAAATACAGAGATTGTGGGACTCGGACTGTATAAAAATGACACCCTGAGAAGTGAAAAGGGGGACTGCCACCACTAAGGAACATCAAGAGGACCAACGGGACACCACTGGATCCACGGATGATGATATCTTCTTTGCTGCCTCATTATCTTTGTTCCCCCCTGCCCTCCTTGTCAAAGTGTAAAAGACGTGTTGCATGGGGCTTGTTTGTTTAGTTGAATTGTTTAGTTAGAGTAGCTGCCATTGAGTCATTTATGTAACCTCATGCCTTTCATTTTGTATTATTAAATTGTTAAATTTGTTGGCTGGTATTGTTTCACCTTAATTCAGTCCAGGGGGATCACGAACTTGGTCGTTGGTTCCACAGGGAGGGAGGTCATCTTAAATGACTCCTTTTGGGCTGCAACATCTAAATTGGCATCACGTACAGAATATCCTTGCAAAATTGAACCAACCAGAAGGGACCATGGTCCTTAGTGTGGCCCCTTCCTTGGGAAGTGCCTGACAGGAGAAAAAGGACAGAGGATCTTGTAAAGATCCACACTGGGAATGTGAACCCACAGTAGGCCGAATAAACTGAAGGGCTATAAAGCCCTACCCTCTCTTCCTGGCGTGGCCTGGGCTCAAAAGAATTGACATGACTCACAGGCAGTGGTTGATTGAATCACTCTTTTGGCAAAGGAATGAAAACTGTGATTGGGGAAAGGAAAGGCAACAGTCTGTGCAGTGTTTGGGGCAGCACTAATTGCCACTCAAGAGGAGAAGCAAGCAGATAAAGAGCCAATTGAGTCCTTGCAAGACCAGATAAGAAATTTGCAAAACCAGCTCACTGCTGAGTGCAGCACTACTCAGTGGCTTCACGCAATTTTGTCAGATTTACTAGACTGAGAGAGAATCTTACGAACCGAATTGCAAGAAGACAGGTGTTTGGCTATAGGAGAGAAATGGGCTAACGTTCTCCCACTGAATCGGACTGTCAGGATGCCGCAGCTCTGTGGTTGTAGCTATTGCAACTAATTCTTTCTTTCTTTCCTTTCTTTTCTCTTTCTCTTGCATTTCCAAACCTGTTGTCGGGCAAATAAAATTACCTGACACTTGACTCCATTTTGAGTCTTAATTCTGTTCCCGACAATACAAACAAAACCTCGCTCCAGTCTATAACCGGCATGCGACACCAACCTGAACTCTTTCTATGACCAGGTGACACGCCTAGTGGGTGGGGGAAAGACTGTGGATGTTGTCTACTTAGACTTTACTAAAGCCTTTGGCAGCATCTCCCACTGCATTCTCTTAGAGGAACTGGCTGCTTGTGGCTTAGACAGGTGTACTCTTCACTGGGTAAAAAACTGGTTGGAAGTCTGAACTCAGAGTCATGGTGAATGTCGTTAAATCCAGCTGGCAGCTGGTCACAAGCGGTGTTTCCCAGGGTTTGGTTCTGGGGCCGGTCTTGTTCAATATCTTTATCAATGATCTGGATGAGGGAATCCAGTGCTCCCTCAATAAGCTTGCAGATGACACCAAGTTGGGTGGGAGTGTTGATCTGCTGGAGGGTAGGAGGGCTCTGCAGAGGGATCTGGACAGGCTGGATCGATGG